>NW_028301449.1:0-33655 GCF_061612785.1 Hesperophylax consimilis | reverse complement strand
GTCTTATCATATTCATATATTCCTATTTCACCTTTTTGAGTCTCTAATGTACCAACACGTACTATATTGTTTTTAAGTTTAATATCACTTGCAGCGAAAGCAGCAGCACCTGCAGTCATTGCTGATCCACCTAAGTTACCTACTGCAGCAATTATAGCTTGTTGACGTGCATTCTTAGCAGCCGCATTTGCTAGACTAACTTGGTTTTGTCTTTCAGCGTTACTATTACGTAAACTAGAAGAAGCTCCAGTTAAGTCAAAGGCTTGTCCATATAACATATCATATATAGCTTGATTAGTACCAACTTGACTAGTTAGACGGGCATCTTCTTCACCCATAGCTTGATTTGTTAGATTACCCCATTGTGCATTGTTTGCGGCATTTAAAGTTGATCCAATTGAACCACGTGCTCCTCTTGAGGTAGCATTAGCTATAGCATCCTGAGTTTGGGTGTCCACAGAATCCTTTTAAATAGACTCATTCTTGCTTGAAACTGAGGCGAATCATAAGACATGTTGTTTAGACTATCTAATGCTCCTGTCATTCCGCTCATTGAACTATCTGTTAAGTTATTAGACTCATCTGACATTATTGTTTTAGTACCTTCGGTTTTACCGAACTTACCCATATTTAGATTTGCATCAATTGTAACGGCCTTTGCTTTTGCAGCTGATCCCATTTTATTTATCCTTTAACGTTTAATATTCCAGCTATCCATTTGTTAGATGCAGGAATGAAGGTGTAAGTTACTATCATGTCTTTAGTTGTGTCTACTGTGAAGTAGCTTTCCCAAAATGAAGTTGTACCTAAGTTGATTGTTTTGTCAGTACCTTTTATTAGTACTTCTATTTGTTGTAAATATGAATTATTAGTTGGTGTAAACAAGGATAGTGTTATGTTAGCAGTGGGTACTATGCTGTAGTAACCAGGTTTAGATATTGCTATTGATCCACTTGTACCTAAAGGCTCTACATTTATGGCAGTTAACTTCTGAATTATGTTCTCAGTTATATTAGTACCATCTAGTCTAATTGTAGTAGAAAATAGTTCAGTTATATTATCAGCATTCTCATTATATGCTAATCTAAGCTTTTCAAAGTCTGAGTTAAGCCATGTGTAGACAACGCCCTCTCCATTCTTATATTCATTTAAGTCTAATATCATCTTTTTATGTGTCCTTATATAAGCAAGTAACGCAGATTTACTACGCAGCCTTACTGTTTTCTGTTATAATGCGTACAGTTAAGTCATGCTTAACACGTTCTTCAACCTCAATCTTTTTTGCAGTGTTAAACCTATCAACTGTACCAACTAGATATCCTGTAATGCGTCTGATTCTTTCAAACCCAACACCTTCTCCTACATAACCATTTTCAACTTTTAGCATTTTTAACATTCCCTATTTATTATTATAATTATTTTCGTCTATTCTTGTCTATTAGTAGTTATTATGTTTTAGGGTAGGCCTCTGTTAGTAGACTTATGAACCATTCATCACCTAGACTTTCACATATCCAGAATTTAATTCCTTTAGCTACTAGTCCTTTTGTTAGAGGTTGGTTATCTTGAGTGTAGTTTATAACACTTTCACTATTGAAGAAGATCTTTTGTAGACTTTCTTGACCTGCTTCTGTGTCAAATGTTTTATTAATCATTATAGATATTTTAGTTGTTTGAAATGGAGTACCTACAAGTTTTGGTAAAGTAACTATTAATTGGTCATTTATTGTTCTGAATGTTTTCATATAGTTACCTCTTGCTGCAACTAGAGTAGTGTTAGTTGTTATTCCAGTGTTTGGGTAATTCCTTGATAGTAGTTCTTTTAATATTCTTATTTCTTCATCTGTAGACGTGTCACTTAGGAAGAATGAGGCAGCTGAGTCTATTATTTCAGTTTGGTTATTGTTTATTTGCTTGAAGGCACTAAAGTTTTCATTCCAAGACTTAGCTACTGCATTTTGTCCATCATAAAACCTATTTAATGATTCAATTTTCTTTATTTGCATTATTTATTGTCCTTCTAGTCATATGCTTGTAGTGAATTACTTATTTTAACTTTGTTAAGTTGTAGCGATTTAATGTTGAAGGCTTGATTAGCATCTAGAGTGTAAATAACTAACTGTAATGTTCTCCATCCTGCTGGTGGTGATAACAATATAACATTATCTGTAACTTCAATATCACTAAAGGTTCTTCCACTTAAGTCAGTAGGGTCAGCTACAAAGTAACCTGTCTTATTATTGCTTGGTTCACTTACATATTTTAACGTGTTCTTAGATGAGGCTTTACGTACTCTTTGTGTAATGTCTTTCTCACTGTTATTGTTTATAATATATTTGAGATAAAAGTCATTATATGAGTCATATTCTACAGTTAACATTAGGTCATATAAGCATTGTTTATAAGTACTGTTGTCACCTAAATCAATAATATTAGACGAATAGACAGAATATCTACCTTCTCTATCTGCGAAAAATATCTCGTTACCTTCTGTGTAGATTTTACTATCATTTTCTAATAGGAATAACATTGTACCATTGAATGCACAAATATCTGAGACGTTACCTTTTTTCTTAATAGTCCATTGTTTCTTATTAATGTCATAAACGATTAGTGCGTAATCATAGTCTACACTTGAGCCTGCTATATTATTAGACTTAGTGTTAATCTTACCCCAGAATTCTGATCTATTACCTTTAGTAAAATATTCAAAAACTATAGTACGTAGTCTATCATTGTCTATGCTATTTAAATAAGGTTGAATTTCAGAACCTACTGCATCATTTTGGATTAGTACACCATTTGTTGATAGTGAAACTGGGAATATATTTTGGTTAATATTATCATAATAAACTAAACTATCACCAATTGTTATAGTAGACTCAATATATGGAGTACCTCCTGAAGATGATGGACTAACACTATATGATTGTGCTCCATAACCTGTAAAGAAACGTGATTTATATTTATCCATTAATAGTAAACCTGATGAATATGTACAAATAGCAGTTATATAAGCATCTGTCTCATAAACGAATGCACTATTTTCACCAGTTGGTTCTTTCAAGTCTAAATCGAAGTTAGTTATATTACCAGCTTCACTAAACCAAACACCATAAACTGCTTCTTTTGCTACACTACTTAAACCTGGTGCACCTTGATAAACTGCTCTACCATTACAAACTAGTCTATTACCATGTGTAGTTAAGCATGTGATATCGTCTAGGGCTCCGTTTGAGGTACTACTACTAACTAAGACTTGTTTATAGTACCAATTACTACCAGATGCTATCCAACCATCCCCAGAGGCCATTATATCAGCAGAATAGACAACTAAGGTTATTGTACTACCTCCATTACAAACTGCAATAACATCTCTATCACCGAATAAGGCAGTGGTAGCATAAACGTCTATATTATTGGTTGGTAATTTTCCTAACATTATTGGTGCAGGAATTTCTATATTATTATTAGCGTCTGCCAAGTACCAAACATTTATTCCAGCTGTTGTGTCATCTTTATCTATTCCTAGACCTATTAACATTCCTGCTGAGTTTTGTCCATCTGTTATTACACTATTTAGTCTCATGTTATATAGTTTTAATATATTATAATTTGGAGCAATGTCTTTATATATTGATAGTCCACCTGATGAATGTAAAGCCGTTCTATCTGCATTATTTGCCCAGACAAGATCTATATTCTGTGCTTCTGCTGCTGATATTGTACCAGCTTGTAATGGATCAGTGTAAGCATTTTGTAACATTACACCATTAAATTTATCTATCTTAACCGTAGCCATTCTACTAACCATTGTCTTGTTCTCTCTTCTACTTGTTATTATTGTACTTTAAATGTAATTGTACAGTAACCATTTGATGCATTATAGTTTTGTGTGTGTACTACTTCACTACAGTAAGCGGAATTAGTGAAACTTGAACCACCAGCACCGCCACCACCACCTGTTGCATTAGTTGCAGCATTTGGTCCTCCACCACCTCCGTAGTAACCACCACCACCAGCTCCTGCTCCTCTTCTACCATATTGACCATTACCGCCAAGTGCAAAAGATCCGCCTACATAACCACCTGCTGTCTGTGTTCCACCATATGAAGGACCAAAATTACCAGCTTGACCGTTGCCACCAATTAGACCACCACCTAAACCACCAGCTTGCCCTCCTTGACCATTACCTCCAGCGCCACCTGCTACAATTAGTCTACTATTCCATCCAGCTAAGTCTTGTGTGTTAACCACTCTTATATCAGATGCCCCGCCGCCACCTTGTCCTGGTCCATATGCAGATCCAAGTGATGAACCTCCACCATTCCAGCCACCTTGTGATCCATTAGCAGAACCTCCAATGTAGACATATAAGGTCTGTCCAGGCGTAACTTTTAATTTACACTTAACTCTACCCCCTTTTGTGGCAACCCCTGCTCCAGACATGTCTATATCAACTTCTTGAACATGTTCAGGTACTACTAAGGATTGAGAGGCTCCAGTAAACTTTAAAGTTACAACTTGTTCAATAGGCTTTTTAAACCATTTAATATTTTGTGATAAGAGAGAGGTGTTGTTTGTAATTGTCATTATATTATTGTCCATTCACTTTCGTCAATCATTACTGCTTGTTTTAGAGTAGATAAGGCTTCTTCATATTCTCTGTTTTGCGCACCAAATGTTTCATCTTGCATGCCTTCATTTACATTAACACGTGTCTTTAACATTAAAACGTTTTCATATAAGGCTATTATAGTTTCAGGTACGTTTAAATATTGATTTTCTAGAGGATAGTTAATTGCATCGTTGTAAATAAAGTTTGATAGATATTCTAGTACTTCACCGCTACCTGACATTAGTAGTACAGGTTTAAAACTCATTCCTTTAATAGTGAACTTATATTCTTTATCTGGTGAAGGATATAGTCTAAAAGTGTCTCTTAATTGTACAAATTCAGTAGGAGGTCCTAATTTATCTTCCATTATTTTAGTTTGGTTTAATTGGGTTAGTTTTACACCGTCTCTGAAGACTGCTAATAGTTTATCACTTACAGGAATTTCAGGTTGTTGTGTTGTTACTACTTCGTCAATATAACGCCATCTCCAATTCTTAAGGTTCCATAAATAAGTGTTAGCTGTTAACATTGCTAGTTTTACAGACTCTTGAATATCATCTAAACTAAATATGTTCTTATTGTCAATCATAAACCTCAGATTAGCTGTTCTTCTTAATATTTCAAATCCATTAAGCATCCACTATTTCTCCACTTCCAATCATTGTTTTCATTTTATTTAGACCAAACTTTTTAAGTAACCAGTTATAATCAACTTTCATATTATTATAAATATAATTGTCAGACTTTGTAGGTTGTTTTATATTGTTTTGTCCTATTAAGTTAACTGCTGATATTACTACTGACATGTTTAACTCCTAACTTCATTGTTTGCATTAGCTTCTTGTTCAGGGATCATAGTTGCTCTTCCTTCAGTGTCAATTACTTCACTACCTTCTGGGATTGCTCCTCCTGTTGAGTCTACTATTTCACGCATTTGTTTACGCATTGAATTATTTTCAGTTTGTGTACGCATTCTTTGTAGTCTATCATTGTCTTGCATTCTTATTACACTGTCATTGATAAACTGTAGAGCTTCTTGTTTAATATTATCTGGAACTTGATTAATTCTTTCAACTAAACCACTTTCTTCATCAGGATATAAAAATTCTTCTTGATTATAACCTAATAAAGTTATTCCACGCTCATATATTTTTCTGTAATTAATTTGACCAGGTAATGCTTCAGATGCTTTAACAGTTAGTGCAATTAAGTTATTCAAGTTTAACATCATGTCTTCAGTCTTACTATATGAGTCGTAGCATATTTCGTAATCTTCAAGTGGCATATTGTTAATGTGTAAGAATAAGTTTAAGACTTTTGTACAGATAGGTACTAATAACAATTCTTTTAAGTTGTCTACTAATTTTTGGTTTACTATATCATTACTTCTAACTACTTCTTTTATTTCAGTTGCTGTTTGTTCTTTATCTGAAATCATTCCATCTTGGTTAATATGAGACACCGCTTTAATTGTTCTATCTTCATAGGCCATTAATTGCTCTACCCCATTTATGTTTTGAATAAATATAGGTTTAATTGAATCTGGTGACTGGTTTAGTGGGTTATAAATTATATGCTTGCCAGGTGCTATTCTTGTGTTAGGTTGTTCAAAGAAGTCAATTGGTACATAGATAGGTGGGTTAATTTGTAGTCTTTGAACATCTTTAATAGTGTTAAACTCATCCTCTTCAGCAGCAACTAAATCTTTAACTGTGAATAGTGGACTAATTCCTCTATAAGTTATATTCTCTCTAGCTGTAGCTACGTTTACAATTGGGTTTTGAATATATGGGTTAGGTTCAAATAAAGCTATTTCATTTCTGTTAATGATAACGATGTGGTAGTTTCTTAATATCTCACCATCTACTTCAACATTGCCCCAATAGTCAAGTACTTCGATTTGGTTATTATAAGTTGTAGCTGTACTAATATTATCTGTCTTATCACCAATATTTTGGTCATTCATAGACATGTCTTTAATATCTTGACGCGCTTGTGTGTCTAGGTTATATAGTTTATTAGACAATATCTCGTCTTTTGTTTGCCAGTCTTTTATGATCTTAGCAGTGTTATCCCACATTTCAAGATTATCTGGATTAACACCAGGTTCCCAAACTAAATTTAAAGGATTAACTACTTTCAAGTTTACTGTTTGTTTTATTGTCTTTGCGACTGTAGCATAATCAGCACTAACATTAATCACTTTCATGTCTGGAGTAATTTCAGTTAAAGGTAAACGTACTTGACTAACAATGTCTTGCCAACCAACCATTAAACAGCCTTCGCCATTTCTGGCAATATCTTCCACAACTTCGTTAATCACATGCTCGGTCTTTGCTTCGACTAGTAATTTAGTAAGTTGGTCATTTAAGAGACGTTCTTTGTTTTGGTTGTCTTTGTGGGTAACACGTACCATTTTGCTAACATTTGAATATAAGTTAGTCCATAAAAATGCTACAAAGCTCTCTTTTAAAGCAAACATTTTGTTTTGTTTATAGTCTGCTTTCCATTTGTCTTCTTTATCTTTATATTTAGCACTGTTGTTAACATTTAGTTGATCTTTCAATGCCTCATGTTGTTCTTTTTGTCCTGATCTAGCAGAGTCCCAAGTTTGGAACTTTTGTACTATGTCATTTCTAACTGCATCTTTTTGTGAGTTAGTTAGGTTTTTCTTCTTTAATTGGTCTTTCCAAATATAATAACTAAATGCCATTCTTTTAATTCTCTCTTTTTTATTGTTATGTTAAAAACGCTATTTCCATGTACTATGAATATTGGCATGATCAACGATATTGAAACAGTTTTTAAATGTTAGCATGTTTCTTGCTGTTCCAGGGACTGGTTGTGTAAAGTCTATATCAAATATTTCAAATAATTCTTGTGTAGAAGTTACTAGCTTCTGACAATTATAGAACAGTGAATTCATTAAATTTACTACGCTGTTAGAATTATTATATTCAGTAAACTTGAAATTAGTAAAAGGTAGTACTTCTAAATTCGTACAATGTGAGAATGCACCCTCAGTAAAAGACTTAAAGCCTAATTTAGTTATATAGTTTGCCCACGTAGTAGTTTCAGGTTTTAATTTAACGTCTACTAAGTTATAGCAAAAACCAAATGCCATATATGCACCTAATGGGTTTAAGTTAGTGTTTGATAAGTCTAATGTAGTCATGCCTGCTCTATAGAATGCTTGGTCCATATTACAGAAAGGTAAGTTACTGAATGAATAATTACAGTTAGTCCTCAATTTAAAGGCCATATATAAGTTATTTAAGCTTGGTAAGTTAGCTATTGTCATATTCTTAACTTTTCTAAACCCTGTAGCGAAGGCGTCTGTTGCTACTAGCACATTAGATAATGAAGTTAATGATTGACAGTTGTCTATTGTAAAGTCGTTAAAGGCTAATGTACCATCTGCACTAGAAACACCTAAGAACATTCCACTAATATATGACAAGTCTTTCATGTCTTTAGCTTCAAAGTTTGGATATATAATGTTAATTATGTTGTTAACGTTAGCTGAAAAGAACATGTTATTAGCTGATATTAAGTTTGGAAACTTAGACAAGTTAAACACTGAGTTATTAAAGTCAGTCAAAGTAGTCTTATTAAAGGTTGTTCCACTAAACATATTAGTTGCTGTAATTAAGTTAGGTTTAGTAGTACTTATATAACCATCTATAAAACGTGATCCTTGAAACATTCCAAATGCATTAACTACGTCTAAATTATCATGTCCTGTCATGCTACTAATATTTGCACAATTTGAGAAGGCTATTACACCATTACTAATATAGGTTTGTGGCGTAATTGTTAGTGATGTTAATTTAGTACAGTTAAATGCTACTCCATAGGCTTCATATCTGTGCACTGAGGCTGGCATTGTTAAAGATGTGACACCTGAACTACGGAATGCCCCATTCATGTCCCTGCAGCCTCCTAATGAGTCCACAGAAGCAGTCCTTATATTACTACACCCATTAAACATATTACTTAAATGTGTTATTCTAGGAGTTAATGCGAAGTTGTAAGTGTCATTTAATAATTGTTGATCTTGAAAGGCTCCATTAGCTACTATTACGTTTGATAAGTTTAATGTAGGTAATGTTCCTACCCAACGTCTTAAACTATTTGTAAACATAACGTTTGATGAGGCCATATTAGTAATGTCTACTATATTACCATTAATGTAAGCAGGTTTATCTGAGTTTCCTAATAATGGAGTAACGTAATGTAGTAAGTTTGAATTTATTTGACCTACTTGACCAATTTTAGGTTGTGTAATTACAGTTAGACCATTTTTCCAAGTTAAAGCAAATTTAGTTATATTAATTGGGTTAAAAGCTAGACTGTTAGTGTCCCAATTTGTTCTTAATGACAAGGCTGACTGTAAATAGTTTAAATTTGACGTGAAGATAGTTGTACCATTATAGTTACTACCGTTTACATAGTCTACTTTAGTCTCGAGGTCTACTCTAGTGTTACTCCAATATGTAGTTGAAGTAGTGAAACCATTTGGTTGGAATGATATAGTTGGTGATGGTGAGGTTGAAATTGGTACATTGTAGCCTACTTCAAAGAATATATTTTGTTGTTCTACAATTGGTTCATAAACAGGACCGCTCTTTGTAGCGACTTTACCTAATGAATTTCTTAAGTCTATCATCTTTATCATAAGTGTTAAACTCCTTACACTAAGCTATTAATATTTTCCATGAATAATCTAGTACTGTTGCAGGTACAGTTGGGATAAAAGTGTGAATATTACCAGGTTGATTATAAGTCCATGTACCAGTGATTGCTCCATTGTTAAATAACTTAATGCTTAATGCTGTAGAAGGAGATGATGTCTTAACTGTAACAAGACCAGTAATATTAGCTACTGTAATATCGTCTATTGTTACCCCAATGTTAGGTTTGTTTAATATTTGTGCTAGACCACTAACTGCGTTCCAATCAGACTGTACATTATTTATTATGCCAAGTTCAGTTAATGTTTTATTATCATCTAATGTTACACCATTTACTGAAGGTTTATTACGTAAAACATTATAGTTACCAGTTTCAATTACATATTGATATAACCAGCTATTACCATCGTAAATGTAGCGTGTAGTGTTTCCTGAATGTAGTTCATCTGCTTGTACAATTACATAATCATTACCATCTGGTAGTGTTGCTTGTCCTTGAAAGTAGAAGGCTGTTGCTGCAAATAATGAAGCATTAGTTAGAAATGGATTACCTGATGTGTCAGCTGTTATATATCTTGCCTCAACGTTAGCTATTTGAGCACTTACCCAATTCTTATCTGATAGTTGATTAGTAGGGCTCGCTGCAGTTGGGATCTTTTCAATAATAGTAATTAAAGTAGAATTTATTCCATCTATATCACTTTGATCTGCCTTTAGTGAAAGGTCTGGTTTATTAGCTATGTAAGTTGGATCAGTTGATAATATAGTGTTCCAGTCAGGAGTAACTCTCGAAAATGTCAATTGTTTGTAGTTTATTAAGTCTACACTTGGTAAGGTAGAAGATGTCAAGTTAAATAGTACTTTATATAATGCTTCATTGTAGTTTACTAAGTCATCTTTGAAATATTTCTTACTAGCTACCCAGTCTTTTATTCTAGGTCTAGTTAATTCGATGTTCTGTACACCATCATCAACATATAAGGTTCCACTATCAATTGCTGCCTTTAACTCACCACGACGTGTTATCTGGGATGTCGGTAGTGTGTTTTCAGAACCGTGTCTAACTATTATCTTATTTACCATTTACTTGCTCCTAATTGGATCTTTTTTGTCTATAATTGTCGTTATTTTAATTTATTCTTAAAATTAGTTTTATTAGATTCCTTGACTTAGGTCTCAGTTGGTCATAGGAGTAGAGACTAATTTACTATAATATTTTTTTGTCTATAACAAATTAAGAAGAGGGGCTGCGTCGACTCAACCCCCAATCTAAATTAGCTACTTAACTTTTACTGTGATTCCAGCAAGAGCGTTAGGAAGCAAAGTTTTTGATCCCCAAACTACTAATGTTCTCCACAATTGGTTAAATTTGTTTTGGTCAGTGATGAAATCAGACTTAACTACTTTACTAGCAATAGTTGTTGCAGCAGGGATTCCAGCAATGATGTTAACTTTACCGTCTACAGCAACTGGTACGTTAGAGCTTACGAAAACTCTTAAACCAGCAATTTTACCAATGTAACCATTAGCAATGAACTTGTCATTGAAAGAAGGTGTAAATAGGTTAGTTGTAGATTTTAACAAGAAACGTTCTACAGCTGGATTAATAACTACGAAAGGTTCCATTTGTGTACGCAAAGAAGTGTTATCTAAGCTGTTAGAAGTGTTAAGATCAACTGCACCATTAGATTTCAAGATTGAAGCAATTTCAAGCAACGCATCATAAAAATCAGAAGTAGAAGCAGTAAGGTCTAAGTCAGCAAGTTTGTTTAAAGCAGGTACGTCAGCAAACATTGTAGACATGATATCTAAATCCATTCCTTGACTTATTGCATATTTAGCTTTCTCGATAAGCGGAGCAGAATAAGCTACATCAGCAAAAGCTGCAGTGTAGTCATCAAATGCTATTCCAGCATAAAGGTTTTTATCAATGCTCAAAACTGCCTTAGATGTGTCTAATTTGTTATAAACAAGATCAGTTGCACCACTTAGGTCATATGCACCAACAGTTACTTCTGGAATTGAACGAATATGAACAGTGTCACCGTTTTTACCAATTTGGCCTTCATAATTAGTGTTTGTTACACTTTTGTAGACACCAGTCTTCTCAAGTGAACGATTTAGTACTTTTCCCCATGCTTCAGCTACTGAATTTGGGCTATTGACTCCTAGAGTCGTTGAATTTGTTGACATTTTATTTGTTTTCCTATAAATGTACGTTATGATTTAAAATTTACAGGTCATTATTGATTACATAACAGTGTCTCACTTAGTTGCTAGTTCCTCGAAAGGGGTGTTAGGCTAAATAAGGGTTAGAAATATAACTCTCCTTACAATAAGTAACACAAAAAAAGAACCCTACCGAATGGTAGGATTCACTTCTTCATCTTTTTTCTTATAAATAATTTTGTAACAACATTAACTATGAAAGATATGAAACTATGAAAGGTACATTGTTACAAATATTAGAACTATTTTATTATTTGTTTTATATTAAATTATTTACTGTTATCCACATCTTAATAGCGTCTTGAATGTTTAAGTTAATTAGTGATAGTCTGTTACATTTATCTTCCCATAATTGATTACAACAATATAAGTGGGTGTCTCCGTTTGATATTAAGGTTATTACTTTTGAGTCTTTTAGCCATATATTTGAATGTGTGGTTGGGTCTGTTGAACAATCTGATGTTATTAGTGCGTAGAAGGCTGGGATTGAAGTACATTTAATGTCTTTTGCAAGTTTTGATAATTGGTTACCGTGTCCTGTGATTTTGTTATTTGCTTTGTGCTCTATTATGAATTTAAATTTTAAGTCTTTATCTATGTAATGGAGGTCTATATCTCCTCCTGGTAGTCCTTCACTTATATATGTACGCTTTTGTTTATATTGTCCTAGTACTGGGTTCCATATTGCTGTACAATTATCTTTAAAATATTTATCTATTGTTTGCGCGTTAGTCATTTTTGTAGTTTCCTTTCATGTTTCATATATAATAGAACTTTAGTTAATAATTGTTTTACCATTATGTGAATTTATGATATTATTATTTTCTATGAAATTTATGAAAGGAAGAGTCTTATGTCTCTGTTAATTTTTTGTCTAATTGTACTAGCTTTATGGTCACACTATCATAACTAAGGTTTTAATAAGTCATTAGTTATTTTGTTCTGTGCTTTTTCAGCTTCATCTTGTGTCTGTAAACATAGGATTAGTTCACTATATGTCTTTGTACCATCTAAACAATTATATGAATAGTCTGTTTGTTGATAACGTGAGGTCTGTAGGACGTTTAGGTGACTGCAGGATGTGCATAATAGTAAAATGCTTAGTAGTACTAATATAAATAAAAGAGTGTGCTTAATGGGCCTTAAAACTCCTGTAATAGTTTAATAGTTCTTTAGAAGGATATGCATCACCACATTGATCTTTTGGGATGTTTTGTAGTACTTTATTATATTTAAAGTTTAATTCTTTTATTTTAGTGTCTTTTAGTGTTTGGTAAAGAAGTTGTTTATCTAAGTCTGATTGTAGTACTAATATTTGACCATTAGCTATTTGTAACTTCTCTATAGTAGTTTCTAATTCATTACTTGATAGTCTCCATAAGAATAAGAATGTTAATGTACTAATTACTAAAATGAATGTTATAGCTATCTTTATATTATTGACCATTGATTGACGTTCCTAATCTTTTCTTTAATGCATCACCTAAGTAGTCTAACATGACTGGACCTGAATAACCACTAACTCCAACTATTGCTGCTGTGTAATTGTCTGATAAACCAAACTCTCTACATAAGTAATATATTATTAATCCAGTAAAACCTGAAATTATTGTACCACTAACGAAAGTCCAGAATGAAGGTGGCCTTAAGTTACCATTTTCATCCTTATGTTGGTCATTTACTAAGACACGTACTATTCCACTAACGATAGCGATTACTACATTTCTTAACATTGACATAGTTACTTCATCTAAATCAAACATTTCTTATCATTTCTTATTATTGTTTACTTTTAAAATAGTTTAGGTTAAGTGACTGCCAAGCTAACATGATTATGAAGAACACAAACAATAAAGAAAGGATTGTTAAATATTTATTAAGTTTGTCTATTATTATATTCACTGTTGGATTAGTTATTAATTTACCTTTTAAACTTACTCTATATTCACACTTATTTATATTAACTAGGAATGAGTGACTTATATCAGGGGTTTGTAGTACTGTTTCTTTATCATGAAAGACTATAGTTATATCATTACGGAGTACATAATCTTTCTCTAACGTAATTGTTGAATAATTTATGTCTTGCTCTATCGCATTCTTTATATAACTCTCAGCATTCTGTTTATAGTCTTCTGTTAGTGACGTGTTTAGTTCATGTGATATTAAATTTATAAAATAAACAAATATTAATATTGGGATTATTAGGAGTAGTTTAGCTTTTAACATTACATTATATCACCCTTCTGTAGCTATGTTCTATATAAATAATAACGCTCTTTTATATAAAAAGAAGAAGGATCAACTCATAATGTCCTTCTTCTTACTTATTGCCCCTACTACTAAGGCATATCGTTCTTTCTACTTAATTATTTTGTCAGCATAAAAGCCAATTATAAAACAAACAGTAAATGCTAAAATTATTCCAATCATATCTTTCTTCCTTGTTGTTAGTGGTCTAGTAGGCAAGATTTGAACTTGCGTTGCTGTTCATTCCAGGTGAACCGAGATAAGCCAGACTCCTCTACTACTAGATTAGTGTTATATATTAGAACTACTTTAATTTGCAGGTTTGTCATAAGTAGCACTTAAATCAGGATTAATTTTAACTAATTCAGGATTATTTAACTCTGTTATTATATGATTATATAAATTAAATATTGCATTTTCTAAATTTTCTTTATGTTTTGATGGTTTAATTTCTTTTAGTACATTTACCATGTGAAGAAGTGCATAGTGATATGCAACATAGTCTAAATCAGTGTTTCTGTTATAGGTCATTATTTATTATCCTTATTTGTTACTATCTTTGTTTTAATTAATTCTATTTCTGGAATATATTTCATGTGTAAAAAATATCTATGTACTGAAGAATTCACTAATATTAGGTTATCTATGCCATCTTCATCATAAGGTCTATTATCTGATATGTGATGTACTACTAAGTTTCTTTTTGTTCCTGTTAATCTACACACTTTATCTCTTAACTTAACTTCTTTTACTCTTTCTTTCCAATGTTTATGTGTTCGATATTTATTTTTATCTTTACATGTCCATTTTATAGTAGGTTGTTGCTCTTCTGTTTCTTTTATCCATCTGTCGTAAGGTGGTTCCATTATCTATATCCTTTTATGCATTCAATTCGTAATGTGGTTTATCAATTAGTGATTTAAAATTACCGCCCCATCTACAATTTGGGTTCAATGTTTCCCAGTAAGTACCTAACTCTTTCCAACCTTCTTGTGAATAGTCTTTACCATTCTTAGAAATATAACTTATATCAATTGCTTTTTTGTCTAAATGGTTAGATAGCATTGTTTTAGACTTTCCAGTGTTAAAATATATCTTTTGTTGTTCGGTTGTTCTGTAAAGTTCGCCTAATCTTAATTGTAGTCCCTGTTCATTAGCATATATTAGTAATTTAGTTAGTAATTCTGCAAATAGTTCTTGTTTTTGTCCAAGTGTTAAGTTTTTATATTCAGTTTTAGGCAAAGCTTGATCTCCTTGTTTCCATGAAGCAGTTTAAGTCATTTATATCTACAAAACCATTACATAAGTCTTGCATTTTGTTTTTAAAGTCCATATAGTCATAGTTTATATATCTAGGATCTGCGCATAACAGCTTTACGTTATGTGTAAGCCATGTCTCTAATTTTCCTTCTGGAGGTCTACTAGTAAATTTAACAGGTAATCTATTATCATCTATAACTTCATCTTCTTTAGTGTCTTCTACTATAGGAGTTAATGCTTTAGATTCATTAGAAACAATATATATTCCTGGTTGTACTTCTTCAGTGACTAAATCAGGAGGTAAAAAGTCCCATTGTTCATCTTCTTCTTTAATAGGGTTATGTGCTGCTTTACAAGCCATAATTTGACGTTGTGCGTTCTCTTTACGTTTTTGCATTAGTAACCTACATTCTTCAGCTTTTTGAGCTTCTACGGCATCTAATTCATGATCTGTGTTCGTTTTAGTTAGTGTGATTGGCTCTACTTTAAATAGAATATTAAGTTGTGCCTTGTTTGCTGCTATTTCTTCATCAGTTAATCCATATTTATTCATGTCGTTATATGTTCCTTCTTCATATTCACCTTCTTCTATTGGTCCAAAGATGTGGGTTGTTGGTCTGTAATTACTTGGGTAGTAGGTTGGTCTTGACTTTGGAGTAATGCTTTCCTCTTCAATTTCTCTTCTGTCTTCAATTTGTTTATCAAATATAATATTGGTTTGGTTTGTTTGTGTAGCTGGTTCTTCGTTAGGTCTGCTTTTTTTAGAGATGTTATTATGTTCTTGTAGTTTTGCAGTTTTTGTGTTGGTGAGTCTGCCATTTGCTTTATCCTTTTTTATGCTTTTGTTTTGGTCATCTTTTTTAGCTTGAGTTGCTGTTTTTATGTTTTCATTGTAATATGCACATAACATATTCACTAGTTCATCTTCGTCTAGAATGTTATATATATTAGTTTTGCCATTATTTGAAACACTTTTTAATATGCTATCTTTATATGTCCATGTAACAGAATATAAACCAGTTGAAACTTCTAGTTTATCGCTTATGTTATATAGTAAATCACAAAACAAAGGGATTTCAAATATAGATAGTTTGAAATTGTAACTATGTCTTATCTTTTTATGATATATAATATCACTTATAATATCTACATAAGTTTGGTTTGCTTGTAACAGCTCAATATTTAAATTTGGGAGTTTTATTTTATCAGTCATTGTAATATCCTATGTTATTGTTATAAGAGCAGGGTGACTAACAATAGACTAGGAAGTCTTTCTTATAAAAAGAATATCACCCGGATTCGCTCTCGTAATTATTAGAACACGCTCTTTAATAACTTTTATTATTATATGAATTAATTTTCTAATATTATTTCCCATTATAACTAAAATTACAGCAAATGGCGTTCTGGACTTGTCCTTCGTTTATAGTTAAAACTAGTCTAAATAATGTCTCATTTAAGGCTAAAAAAGCCCATTTATTTAATGTAATAAAAAAGCAATATTTTTATAATTATTTTTTACCTTGTTTTTCACAGTTTCACCCCGTTTTGAAAATTAAGTGTTTGTTTTTGTTACATAAAACTTTCATGGTGGCCTGATGGTGGCCTGATGGTGGCCTGATGGTGGCCTGATGGTGGCCTGATGGTGGTACCCTATTAGAATTAGGATTAGAATTAGGATTAGAATTAAAATTAGGATTAGAATTAAAATTAGGATTAGAATTAAAATTAGGATTAGAATTAAAGAAAAGAAAGAATTAGAAAGATATATAAAATGTAAAAAACCTTTCTCAGAGGTTTAACATTATTTTTATTTATAATTTTAGTTTAAGTTTTATTTAAGTCTTCTGTAGAGACTGTTTAAAATTATTTTATTATCATTTTATTCAGTTTATGTTATTTACAGTTAATTATTAAGTTTAAAACATATCATAGGTCCTGTTTAAAGACATCTGGGTTATCTTAATTAGTTTTTACTAGTACTATATCATATTTATTAAATTAGGTTATCCAGAGGACCTTAAATGAGACATTACTACTTTCATTAACTTTATATTAATTTATAAATTATTTTGGTTTATAATTTGGTTATCTTCTCAATTTAGGTCTAAATTGGAGTATTATATATTATTATATATTATTAATATATTAATCTAAGACCTTAAGAGGGACTTTATAGGTCTAAAATAGGTCTAATCAAGGACCTAATAGTTTTTAGTTATTATTATTAATTTATAAA
Organism: Hesperophylax consimilis; assembly: GCF_061612785.1. Taxonomy (NCBI): domain Eukaryota; kingdom Metazoa; phylum Arthropoda; class Insecta; order Trichoptera; family Limnephilidae; genus Hesperophylax; species Hesperophylax consimilis. The sequence continues at coordinate 16,365 of NW_028301449.1, read as the reverse complement.
TTATATTTTGGTTTATAATTTTTAGTTTAACCTTTAACATTATTTTCTATAACTTATATTAAAACTTATAACAGTCTTTATTAGTTAGGTCTTAAAGGGTCTTAAATTAGGTCTAATTAATATATTAAGGATCTTAGAAAGAATATTAACTTTTCACTATTTACGTAATTGCAGGTCTAATTAGGACGTTAACTTACCTCATAGGTCTCATTTAAGGCCTTCTGGGATAGTTTAAATAGTTTTGACTAGTGTTATATCATATTCTTAAAAAGAGGTTACTGTACAGTCTTTAAATGAGACATTTACTTTTACTTATAAAATGACTAAAATTTAGTAATAGAAAATAATTACAAAAATAAATTCAGATAAGTAGTAGACGTTACACTAAAGTAGGTTCTAATAATTATAATAAATGATATGAAAGGAAATAACTAAGATGAATGAATATATAATGACTGAAGAAGATAAGATTGAATATAACGAATATTTAGACAACTTAAATAAACTATTTGATGAAACATTACCTCCTTATTTTGAGGTTGATAAACTTGATATTATTAAAACTGATGATTTAACAGGTGCTTATAACTTCAAAATTACTTCTGAAAATTCAGTAGTTAGACCTATATCAGTACATTATGCATTTAAAAATGGTTTACTTGATAAAAAATTAAGTGATTTATATTCTCATTTAGAACCAGAGGGATATCACGATCCTTTACATTTCTCAAAATCAGAGTTTTTATCAGGACTTAAAGACGTTACATTTGCTGAATTTCATTTAATAGATTGTCTTATAGAAGAAATTGGTACACAATTGGGTCTATATGAAAAGAGTGCACGTAAAAGACTAAAAGAAGAACTTAATAAATATAGAGAGTAGAAATAACTAATGGATAGAATGTTTAAATTTGAGGGTCTAAGTTTTGAGGATATTGATGATGCTATATCTTCATTCCATGTTAAGACTAATCAAGTTTTGAGTACAGTTGGTAGAACAGGACTAGTTAGACTATTAGCTTTTGAGAATTATCCAGATAGAATGGTTGATTTTAGACCTGATATAGTAACTAGTAAAGAAACTTACTTATTAGACGCCTTTCCAGGACCATTAGCGCCTAATAAACAAAAGGCACGTCTAAGTGCTTATTTAGACTTGTTTGAAGAAGGGTTTGATAAAGAAGTAGCTAAGATAGCGTTTAAATATTATAAGCCTTGTACATTCAAATTAAGCTATTCATGCATGACACCACAAAAAGAAGAAGAATAATGAAAAAAATAACAAAAGAAGAAGAATAATGAAAAAAATAACAAAAGAAGAAGAAATATTAAAAAAATATGATGAATTATTAGATGCTGTTAAATTTACTAAAAAAAATTCATCATTTATATTTAAAGTAAAACTCTTACCTTACCCTGAAGGATTTGAGATGCCTGAGTTTGTCAAAATAAACAAGGTACGTTACTTAGAAATTAAATCTGGTTATGCAGGATCTGTTTTAGACAAAACTATCTTCGGGGTAGGTTTGTTTGATAATGTAGTTGAGAAGTACGCAAACTTAGGTGAAGATTATTGTTATTGTACAGGATCAGATAAATATAGATTTACTTTAGTTAATAAACCAAAGGAAAAGTTTAGTTCCTTTAATATATCTTTGAGTGAACCTACTTTTAGCAATTTTTCAGCTACAGATAGAAGTTTTAAAGACCTTCTTATTGCTATTCGAAACACTTTACGCTTATATAAAGATCATGAAAATAAAATAACTAAACAAGAACTTAATTACTTAAAAAATAAATATAAAATATTACCAAATAGTTTTTATAAGGAAAAATAAATGACTAACATTAAACTAACACACATTATCACAACATATAAAGAAAGCTTTGAAAGAGTTAAATTATGTCTTGATATGATTAATGTACAGCAAAATATAAACTATGATGAATATGAAATTATAGTTACAAATGATGCAGGTCTACCTTTAGATCATGACTTAGTTAAAGCACGTTTAAGTAATTATAAAAACGTAGTCTTTATAGACGCAACTGAGAACACTGGACCTGGTAATAGTCGTAATTTAGGAATGGATATTGCTAAAGGCAAATATGTTACTTGCATGGACAGTGAAGATTATTTAGTTTCTCCATATGTTTATTCTGTTTATGAGACTGAAATATATAATTCACCTCAAGTTCCTGATGCTGTAGTTACTTTACGTACAGTACCAATGAGACATCCTGATAATAAAAATATTTGGGCATATCCTGTTGCATCTTGTTTCCCTAGCTGGTGTCACGCAACTTTCTATCGTAAAGATTTTTTAAACCTACATAATATTAGATATTTGCCTTATAAGATTGCTAATGAAGAGATTTACTTTAACCAAAAAGTTATTTCAATGACTGATAAAATTGGACAAGTACCGTTTTTAACTTATGCCTGGAATCATGATCCTGATAATTTGACATCTATTACTACGGCTGATGGACAAAGTTATTCATATAAAATTATGCCATCTTGGGTAAGAAATTGGTTAGAAGTTCATAAATGGAGACGTGGAATATCTAAATTACAAGATGCTGATCCACTAGTTACACTATATCAAATTTATTACATGATATTTAACCACGAATATGATAGAAACGAAGCTTCTGAATATAAAAACAATGCTGAAGAATGGGCTGCACATCTTTATTACACTTTTAAAGGTCTTGTTGATAAAATCCCATCTACTTTACGTGGTCAAATTAATGCACAAGCAAGTCAAGCCTCTAATAAAGAACCTACTGAGTCATTTAAAGACTGGTTAGCTAAACTAGAAGGTCTTAACATGAAAGATGAACCAAAAGACATGTTAGTTGGATGGTAAAATTATTCCTATTCTAATTTTTATTCCCTACTTTTATATTATAACTACACTAAAGAAGAATATCTCGTAACAATGAAAATATTATATTTTAAAACTGAAGAAACATTTATAGACAAACTAGACGAAATAAGAGACTTATATAATTCAGAATTATTTACAATATATCAAGCTAACACTTTTGAAGACCTAATGAATAACTTACATTGTTTCGCTCATATTGAAGATGATGAAGTTAAAGCGTTTGGTTACTTTGAAGAGTGTACAATTCAAGGTTATAGTGGGATATTCTTCTCAGGTCTTTCAAAGAGACATAATAAAAACCTAAAGATAGTCCAAAGAATGCTTATGGAGGTCTTTGAGACAGATGTTTACACTTTCACTGAACAACGCCTACTAAAAATAAGATGGGCTATGAGGGGAGCTGAAAGACTCACTGACACGGTTTTCAAATTACGTTCAAAGGATAAAATATTTATATAATGCTAAATAAACCTATAACAAAATTTTATTGGGTAAACGATATTTATGGTGAAGAGTTAAAGAAGTACTTATTAACTAGACATATTAGTAAACTAATGTGGAAATATGCACTAGAATTAGTACAAATGGTAGTTAATTATAAGTCATATAGCAACTTTACTAAAGAAGAACGTGAAGACATGCAGATGAATTTCTTACTAGTTTATCCTAGAATAGTAGAGTTAAGTGCTGAAAAGTTACTTAATAGTGAAATTAAAAATTACTTTGGTTTCTTTATTAACACTATCCACAGTAGAGTACTAACTTACATCAGAGAAGACCGTAAAGATAAACAAAGGGATGAATTGTTGTTAGAAAATATAAAAAACTCGTTCTATGAAGAATATCCAGAAAATATGCACAGATTAAACCCTGAAGAAATTTTAATTTATAATCAAGAACACGCTGCTATTAATGAGCAGTCTCGAGAGAAGAAATAAATGACAAAACACATCTACAAAAATCTACCTAAATCATTTAAAAATAATATATATGACGTTAATGATGACCTTATGATTAAGGCACTTGACTCACTTGCTATAGACGGAATGAACCGTTTACGTGCTAATATGGACCAACTTGATCTAGAAACAACTTTATCAATTACTGAAGCATGTCTTAAACAGGCATCTGACTTAAAGAAACAAAGAACGTGGCGCATAGTTCAATTTATGGTTAATGGAATTGCTGAAGAAGGTGGTACATTAGTCCCTCAAACAGTTCCTGAAATAGAATTTATAGAAACAAAAGACACAGTTGCAGAATTTACAGAGGTAGTAATAGATGAAACCTCAGCTACTTAATCAATATAAACCATTATTTAAACTAGATAAAAGATATTATGTTTATTATGGTGGAAGAGCTGGTAGTAAGAGTTATAGTTTAGGCTTAGCTTTAATTGACATTGCTACTAGAAGTAAGAAGAAGATTTTAATAGCACGTGAATATCAGGCCTCTTTAGCAGATAGTTGTTTTTCACTACTTGCAAATATAATTAGGACTTATGATTATAAAGGTTGGACAATAACTAATAAAGAGATGCGTAATGTTAATGGATCAGTAGTAATCTTTAGAGGACTTTCATCTTCAACTAAGACTGCTTATTCATTAAAGTCTATTGATGACATTGATATATGTTTTGTAGAAGAAGCACAGACTATTTCTAGTAAGTCATTACAATTACTAACACCTTCAATTCGTAAAGAAGGATCAGTTCTAATATTTGCATTAAATCCAGACATGGAAGATGATCCTGTTTATGAGACATATATATTAAACAAACCTAATAATTGTGAAGTAGTTTTAATTAATTACACTGATAATCCTTGGGTTAGTAAGGCTATTATAGACGAAGCTAGACAAATGCAGTTAAATAAACCAGTTGAATATGAAAATATATGGTTAGGTGGCTGTAAAAACCTTGCAGAGAGACCAGTTTGTCCTTATTTTACGAATGATAATATTAAAGAGTTTAAATATGACAATAAAAAAGACTTATATCTTTCATGTGACTTTAACGTAAACCCTATGTGTTATGTACTCGCTCAAAAAGATGGTGACAATTATTACTATATAGACGAATTAGTTATTAAAAACACTACTACTTCTATGTGCATGTCTGATTTTATTAAACGTGGTTACTCTAGGAATAATAAAATTATATTATGTGGTGATGCTTCTGGAAACAATAGGACTACTACTTCAGAGAAGACTAATTATGACATTATAATATCTATGTTAAAAGAAGCCAATTACAACGTTACATATTGGGTACCTAAGAGTAATGGTTCAATATCAGACAGAGTTAGTCTATTTAATGAATATATTATGGATTATAAAGGTGTAAGGAGACTATTTATTGACCCTAAATGTAAAAATATTATTTATTCTATGAAAAACTCTGAATATAAAAAAGGTACTAGTGAAATTTTAGACAAAAAGGACGAATCTTCATTAGAAAAACTAGCTACACCACATATATTTGATGCAACTAGCTACTTAATTAATAACTGTGAGTCAATTAAACCATTTATTAAAGCTAACCAACATAAACAAAAACTTAATGACCCATTTCACTTCAATTTATAAGGAAAACTAAATGAGAGCTAAAATAATTAATAAACATGACCTAGAATATTGTCCAACTTTTAAAGATGGCATATTAAACTATGACAATAGTGATGAGTCCTTAGCAGATGGATGGATGGAAATCAATGGCGATGTTAGACTAAACGATGGAGAAGTTTACACATATGAACTATTACAGTGTAACCCATATAATAAAATTATTAGAAAGAAGGAAAAGTGTACCACACATTATAAAATATTAAGAGAACGTGAATATCCTAGTACTGGCGATATGATTGATGCTCTTTGTAAAGCATTCTTTAATGATGATAATAATGAATTACACCAACTACAAGCTAAACGAGAATTTATAAAAATAAAATATCCAAAATAACCCTAATCTAGTAATAACAATAACAAAAATATTAAACACCCTAAAAGAAAGGCTTAATAAAAATGAGTAACGAAGAAATAAGTAACGATGTAGTAGAAGTAACACAAGTAGATAGTACTGATGATATTGCTGCAATGTTAAAAGAGGAATTAGGTTATAATAAAGAACCTGAAAGTACAGAACAAGTACAAAGTGATAGTGAACCTGTTGAAGAAGTACCTACTGAATCTATTGAAGAGGTAAAAGAACCTACTATAGAAGGCGAGACTACTAAAGAACAACTATTTGCAGGTAAATATAAAGATTTAGAGAGCTTTGAAAAAGGTTATTCTGAACTACAAAAACTTTACACTAAAAATGTGACTGAACTTAGAAATGAACAAAAGATTTTAGAAGCGCAACGTAATCAAAGTACATTAGGTACATCAGTTGATATTGAACAACAAAGAGTTGAAGCAGCCCTATTAACAAATTATATTAATAAAAACCAATTAGGTGAATATAATCAATATGCATATCAAGCAATGTTAGACTATCAAAAGACGGGTGATATTAAATTCATCAAAGAAGCTAAGGAATATTTAAGTCCTGAATTAGCTGAAGAGTTTGTCAATAATAAAAATAATGCTATGTCTCATATCAAACAAGAACGTACTAAAGCAGAACAGTCTGAAAAGATTAATAGAGTAGAAACTAAACTTAGTCAATTACTTGAAGCTAAACCTGAATATAAAAACTCAGAAAGCAAACTAAAAGCAATTGGTGAAATGGCCTACTATATCGATAATATTGACATTAATCAAGCATCTGCTCTAATTGACGCTATTGAAAAAGAAGCTATTGATGCCTATATTGCTAAAAATGCTAATAAAAAGTTTGAGGAAAGAATAATCCAAACTACTAGTACTGGTCAAACTAAGAAACTTGAACCAGTAATGGGATCAACTATATCTAAAGCTGACTTTGAAAGAAACAGTGCAGATAGTCTATGGCTTATGAAAAATCTTACTCAACTAGAGAAACAAGGATTAATGTAATATGCAACCACATCAAGTAATTGTACAAGAAGCACTTAGATCTAATCAAGGTAAAATAATTCTTGATGAAATAGATGACTTCATATTAGCTAATGTCACTAATAAACCTGAATTATTACAAGGAATGATGTTAGTTCGTAAAAGACTCGTCGTTGATATAGACAGAATCCTCAATAATAAACTAAAAGCAAAGGAGTCCATTTAAAGACCGTACAGTAGCCTCTTTTCATTTGACTATAGTTATTACATAAAAATAGGAAGTAGTTATCCAGAAGGCTTTAAATGAGACCGTAATAATAAGAAACCTCTCTTTTTTAAGGAGAGGTCTTTTATTTTATGCTAATTTCCAGTTTGGATGGATTAAGGCATAATCAGTTAAGTTAGTACAGTTATAGAAGGTTGTGAATTGGGCTGTCCCAGGTGCTAGATAAATATTTATATTAACACCTGTTGTACCTTTAAATATCCCTAATGCACTACCCGTTAAGTTACTACAGTTATAAAAGGCACCATCAATGAAAGCATTAAGATTAGACTGTACTCTTAAGTTAGCTAGAGTAATTGTTTTTAGGTTAAACTGATTATATGCTAAATTTACCCAGTTCCTATTAGCTACTACTGTAGAAGTTATAGAAAGTCTTTCTAAGTTTTGTGATTGCATTACAGGAGCTGCAAACGGGGTAAAAGTTGTTCCTGTTGTTGCGAAGTTTGTTCTTATATTAAGGTTTTTTAGATTATGAGCTCTGACAAATTTAGTAGCCCAGTTTAAACCATCTTGATTGCCAACTACAGTCATGTCAACTACACCTGAACCTTCTAATCTACTGCCTGGAATTAAAAAGGCATTGTTTACAAGTGTACAATTATCAAATATTGGCCAAGCTGTCATATTAGGAACAGGGTACATTGTGTCTATTGGATATGATTGAGCAGGAGGTACCGCACAAGGGAATTCCATATGGGTTACATTAACTTGTGAAATATTAGAATATATAGTTAATGGAGTTGTAATTGCTGCTGTTCGTGGTCTTGCACCCCAACCTAACCAATTAGTTAATTTAGACATGTTAGATCCATTAAAGAATCTACTACCTAATGAACCGTTCCCAGTAGTGTTAGTAATTCTTTGCATTAACGAATAACCTACAAATTGTAAGTTGTTACAGTTTTCATATAAACTACATTTTTGGAAGCCATTAGAATAAGCAACTCCATTAGATCTAACATTAGTTATATTAGGAGCATGTGTTAAGTCTCTACAGTTGTGAAACATATTCATATTTCCACTTACTGAGAATGTACCATAATAAGAAGTTGTACCATTAAATGTCATGTTTTTAATTGAATTTAGACCATTTATATCACGAAATAGATATTGTTCACCTAAAGCTTCAATTGGAGTTGAACCTTGGATATCAAAGTTACCTATATCACATCCTCCTTGAAAGTCCCAACCATTCATCCAGCCATTTATTTCATTTCTAGAGACTAATTGGCCTGCCCCTAAGTACATTATGTTTATATTGTGATAGCCTTGCATTTTTAAATTAACATAAGAACCATTAACAGCAGAACCCATTATATTAGTACCAAAGGCTGTTAATATATTACCTTCATAAGCAAACTTTAATGTAGCATTTCTAAACATATTGATATGGTTAGCAGGTAAACTTCTTTGTACATCACTCATTCCATATATATTCTGTCCAACAAAGTACTCATTTGCACTTGCTGGATTTACCGGAACGAGCGTTGTTGTACCATTATTTATCCAACTTGAGAAAAGCCATCTAATTCCAGTTAGTTTTACTGTACCATCTTTCCAGTTAGTGTGAATAGTAGAAGGCATATTAGTACATCCTGTAAATGTGTTTAATGTCACACCAGGGTCTGCTGCAAAATCTCTAACAAAATAATCACTTAGGTCAGCTAGAGACATATTTAGGTGCTTACAATCACGAAATGCATTAGCTAATTGAGCATTACTAATTATAGTTTCATCTCTAGCATAAGCAGATTGATAGAACTCTATATTTGAATTACGTGCCAGGTTAGTCATTGTTAAACTTGGTAAAGCAGCAGGAAGTGTTAATGATAAATAATTAATCCCACAATTTTCAAAAGCAGAGGCTACTGAAGTCAAATTAACTCCAGCACGAATGGTTGCTGCACCTGTTATATTCTTACAACCTTGAAACATTCCTTCAGCATTAATTAACTTATTTAGGTTAGCATTTATAAAACCATTAGTTATTTGATTAAAGTTACCTGTTAAGTTACTGCAATTAGCAAACATATAACGTGCATCATAAACGAAAGGAGAGACATAAGGAGTACCAGTTAAGTTACTACAACCTGCAAACATGGAAACACCATTAGTAACTCTAATTTTATTTAAACCACTTTCAGAAATATTACCAACCATTGTAGTACAACCATTAAAAGCATAGTTAGCATTTATATCAACATTATCAAAAGGAGATGTAGCATTAGAATAGATTTGTGTAATATCAACTCTTCCAGTAAAAGCTGAAGTTAAACTAGTAGTAGTCATTGGTACGCTTTGAAAACCTGTAGTTGTGTTAAGAAACATAGTAGTACCAAACCAGCTATTGAAAGCTGGCCCAGTTGTACCAAGAGATGCCGAAGCTGGAGTAGTTATGCCTTGAAAGAACATATATTTTATCCTTTATTGAACTTTAATAAGAAAACCATTAGGATTAGTTAAGATAGAAGCTGCAAGTGTCGGTGTAAACACATTGCCTACCCATGTTCCTGCAATAATAGAACCACCAATTATTTCTTTAACTTGTTTGCTCACACTAGGAATATTAGTAATAATTGTTATAATTCCAGTAGTAGGAGCAACAACATAGTCGATAACTACACATGTTTCAGCATGTTTATTAATTAAGTCGTTATAATCACCAGTGAAAGCAACAGTTGAAAGAGAGGCTGTAGTTGCATATATTTCAAGGTTAGGTTTATTTAATATAGTAGCTAATGTGCCTGTTGCATTCCAGTCTGATTGTACGTTATTAATTATTCCTAAATCAGTTAAAGTCTTATTACCTGACAATATTACATTATTTATAGAAGGTTGTAATGTTAAGTCATTATAAGTAGTTGCATGTGGATTACCTGTTTCAGTTATGTGATTAGTAAATTGTGTAACCTTACCTAAAGTGATAGTTGAATTTATTGCATTATTTTGTGACACTGTAAAAGGAGCATTATTTATAATATATTGCATTGCCCATAATGTACCATCAAACATATAACGTGTAGTACTATTGGCTTGACTTTCATCAGACATTACAATAGCATAGTCATTATTATCTGGAGTGTAAGAAACACCCTGGTTAAAATAAGGTCCTGATAATAGTTGTGATCTAGTAGCAAAGTTATCGCCTTGTGCATTAGAGGTTACATAAGAAGCTGCCATATTAGCTATTGAACTATTTACAAACTCTTTATCAGCTAATTGATTACTTACACTTGCATTAAATGGAATTTTACTATTTATAGTAGTAACCTTATTATCTACCGCCGTTATAGCAGAGTCAACGCCATCTACACGTAAGTTAGAGGCTTTACTACTTAAGGCTGTGTTTAGGTCAGTTTGGTCTATAATGTTTCCAGTTATGTCTCCCCAAGCAGTACCACTTCCACCACTATTAGCGACAGATATTACAGGATTCTTTGGGTCTAAAGTGTTTATAGTAACGTTTGCAGTACCCGCAGTAATAGTTTCTAACCAATTAGTTGGAATAGAAGGTTTATTTAATATAACAGCATCACCTGCTACAGCATTCCAATCAGAACGTACATTTACTTGGGCTAATGGTTCAATATTAACTAATTTGTTTAATAGAGCATTAGTGAAGTTATTATCAGTCTTAACGTAAGTAGGATCAGCAACAAAATTACTATCATTTAATAATTCAGAAGTCTTACTAGGGATGATTGGTTTATTTGTAATATCAGTGTTATAGTTTACTGTGTTTTTTAGAGCTAATGTACCAAGACTTGCTGCGTCTTGTTTACCAGATAAGGCTATAGATAGAGCACTATTATCGTTTGGACTACCTACTATGTTAGAAAATGAAGGATGAGTCTCTGCTGTACCTATAATGTCTACAATAGTACCACCTGTGCGTAAATATAGTTTATTCGCTACTTTATCATAGGCAATTTCTTTATCTACAAGGTTTAAAAGGGTAGGTGTTACTGAACCTGTTTTAATTAATATCTTAGTCATATTACCATTCTCCGCCGTTTACATCACTAGTAAACCAAATCCATAAGCTTGGATCAGGAACAGGTGCTGAATTGTTAATTGTTTGTTTTGCTTGTAAGATTACTCTTTCATTAATGTTCTCATAGACTACCATTGTACCACTTTGATATAGTTGTCCTGATGAATATGCTAATAGTCTATTAACAGAAACTCTTGAGTTAGCATCAAGTTTAACAGTTGTGTCATCTAGCTCTAAGTTAGACTCTATAATTATGTCAAATTGAGTAGGATCTGTTCCATTATCTTTATATATAATTCTACCTTTAGAAGCTAGGTTATTAACAATGATGTTATTTATATTGTACCAGAAACCTGAATCAAGTGCTTGTGAGAACGGACTAAATATCCAAGAACCACTAACAAAGTTACCTAACTTAATTGGTCCACCAGTCATAGATATAACTGCAATGTCACCTTCTACTACTTTAGTTGGATTACTTAATGTAAACGTTGTTAATTTGTCTTCTGCATCATTTATTGATATAGTAGATTGTGTAAAGAATTGTAATGTACCCATATAAGTTGAGGTAGATGTAATTAATGGAGCCCAGTTATTTAGGTCATTTACAAATGATTCACCACTTTTATGGTCTTGTTTAGCTAAGTAAACTAATTCACTACTACTAACTAACATTCCACTCTTGTAATAAAAGTTAGTTTGCCATGGATCAATTCTACTAATTCCTCTGTTTAATATATTCTCAAAGTAAATAGGTGTTCTTTTATTTACGAATGTCATGTTAATATGTTCCCCCGTCAATGACTTCAATGTTATAAATAAGTTTATTCTGTCCAGTTATAGACAAAGTAACATCTCCAGTTAGGTCAGTTATTTCGTAGATAGCTTGTGGTGTAACTTCAGCTGAACCACTACCTCCTGAGCCTCCTATGTGACCAACAATATAGGCAGAACCCATATTAGGAACATCATTTATTGAGGCTAAAGTGTCTGGGTAATAAGTTTCTACTTCTTTTACAATTCCAGCTTCAACTAGTACTCTAGCAATTTCTAGAATATAAACAGTTTCCCAAGTAGCCCCGCCGTTAGTAGTAGCTTTCCAGTTATTAGCTTGTAAGTCCATAACATAAGCTATTCCAGAAGTAAGTGTAGGTAATGTACCATCAGCAGTAACCCAAACGTTACCAGTTGAGCTAACACCTGCATAAGCATCTAGTACTATTGAAGGGTTTAGACCATAACCGTCTGTTTTATAGAATATTAATTGATAACCGTCTTGAATAGAAGGCGTGTAAAGGGCTGATGTAAATTCAGTTGTAATTGGTAATGATGAAACGTTTTTATCTAATATAACTCTACCATAAGGAATTAGACCACTTATGCCAGCAGGTACTTCTAAGAAACCATTAGTGTAAACAAGTTGAGCATTGTCTGCGATAGACGTTATAATGTTTGATATGTCTGGAATAGGTAATTGAATAGTTTTAGTAGCACTAACTGATGTTAATGGGTTTAAATATGAAACTACTAACTTTTGTTGACCATTTACAGGATCTATTACAGTCTCAATATCGACTATGAATGTGTTGTCAAGGTTTTGAATAGATTGTTCTAATGAACCTGACTCATAAAAGACATCTTTAGCCATAATTCTATTTTGTAGACATGTTAAAAATGTTTTACCTTCAAGGATTGAGAATGAACCAACTTGCCCAACTTCTTTAGTCTTAATCATTATAGTTAATTGTAGTCTATCACCACTACTTATTTTTAATTCAGTTTCAGGTGATCCTTCAAATGAGTTTATGTGTAGTTTAGTTAAGAATTCATTTGCTCTACTACGTCTAGGAAACACTTTTGAAAATAGTGTAGAGTTAGTGTCTGTAGAATCAGGTCCTCTTAATATATCTGCTTGTACTGAAATATCACATTCACTGTCAGATAATAAGTTTATTCCATATAATGCTACTACCCATGTAGATGTTGTCTTAAAAGCATCTGTCTTCTGTTCACCAGTTAGGTCATAGTTGTAATCATATTGTCCTACAATAGACCAATCACTATTAAATGTAATAGCCTTAGGTGTTACTAAAAGAGGTGCCTCAGTGGTCATTAAACCAGTCTCAGACGTGTACCAAACTTGTGAACTACCCATTGGGATTGCTTGAATAGTACGTGGATCAAATCCCTCAGTAGTACCATCTGGGTTTATCATTGGTCTATCTAAAGGAATAGCTGTTAATCTACCCTCTTTTATATTCTCTGATTGTAAGAATGCTTTAAAGTTTAATTTACTTAATGATGTTGCCATTTATTTTCGCTCCTCGCTATTTAGGCTATTATTATTATTTTATAATTCGTTTCCTGCTTGATTAACTAAAGGTTTCTGTAATTTATTACTAGCTATTCCTGCTGCCTCTAATATTCTAGCTAATTTATTCTTATCGGCTATTGTCTCAACAGGTGGTCTATCTAATAATAATTTATTGTTAACTAATATGTTACGTGCTCTTTTTTGTGCATTTAATTCAGCTCTAGTTAAGGCCTTCTGCATTAAAGGTTTAGTTACTAACTTTCCAGGTGATAACTTACCAGCACTTAGTCCTATTAATGCTCCAATTGGTCCACCTAAAGTAAAACCTCCTACTGCATCAACTACCTTACCTAAGACTTCATCATTTAATGGTTGGTCTTTAATAGCCTTAGCATAAGATGGAGATAACTCTTTTAAATATGCACTAGCAAACTCATCATAACTTGCATTAGATAACTCTTTACCACTTTTAGACAATATAGAAGGTTTAATCATATTTACAAATTTACTAGGATCACTCTTAAATAAACCGGCTGCTTCTGCTAATTCACTCTCTATTTTAGGCATTGCTCTACCAAGTGGAGTAGTTTTGTTTATAATAGCATCAGTTGCAGTTTTAGCGCCCTTTAGAGCAACTCCACCCGCTTTTTTAACACCACGTAAGGCAACTGGAACTGCTGCACCTAAGGCTGCATATTCACCAGCTTTAATTAGACTATCATCAAGACCTTCACCTGCTCCATAACCATATAGACCTGAATCAATTGCACTAACAGCAGCTTTCGTAGCAAGAGATGTTCCTTTTAAGACACCTTTAGCACCTAAGGCACCAGGTACAGCAATAGTACCTGCTATTTCACCTGCCATATAGGTTTTGGGATTAGCACGTTTAGCTTCATCATATTTTTGTCTAGACACGTCTAAATTTGCATCATAAGCACTAACTGCTTTAGATTCATCGTACCTTGGGTCATTAGCTTTAACATAACCTTCTGCAGTTTTATTTAGTAATTTACCTTGAATAGCTGCCGTTGCTTCATCAGATAGGTTAAACGATAGTCCTTGTGCACCACCTCTCACAGCAGACTCAGTCTTAGTAGGTTGTTTGACAGTTTCTATTTCAAATCCTTCAGGAATATCATCTATAAATCCTTCAGGTAATCCTATATTTGAACCCATTGACCACCTCGCATTTGCATTCTAACACCTGTAGTAGGATTTATTATTGTTCTACCTTCATTTGAACCAGGTTTAGGTTGTTCTTGCGCTCTACCATTCTTCATTGCCGCTTGTTTACGTCTATCAGCACCTTGTTCAGCTATTTGTTGTGGAGTTGATGAAGCTGATTGTAAAAGTCTATCAAGTTCTACTTCACTCATTTTCATGAAAGCCTCTGGGTTAGCAAGTACATTATATAATATTGGCCATTCTTTTTCTGTCATTGAACCAACAGCACCTGAATTAGCTTTTTTCTCAGCTTGTAGTTTGCCTAATAGTTGAGTACGTAACTGATCAAGATTTGCTCTATTACCAGCAGTTTCAGTACCAATTGCACTACCAATCTTTCTAACAATTGAACTGCCATCAAATGCACCCACTGTTTCAGGATCTTCAGTTATAATGTTTCTCATCTCATCAGCTATTATTTTCTTACTATCAGCCATAGATTCAACTTGCTTGTCACCAGTTTTAGTAATATTTTTCATATAATCACCGTAACCATCTGGTGTGTTAACAACATAATTAACATAGGTTGGATCTTGCCCATCATTTAATAGTTTTTGTTTCAATTCTTTTCTTGATGCTACATTTGCATCCATTGTTTGCCAATCCATTATTTTATTCCTTACACTAAAGTACCTGTTGCATTGCTCGTGTTTTTACCTTGCTTCATTAGAGACGCTTTATATCTAGCCATTTCCATTGCCTGATCTCTTTTCATTGCATTATTATATGCTTGGCTACGTCTTTCTTTTTTCTCAGTCATTTCTTTATCTTGTGTAGCTCTTTCACGTGCTACTGCTGCCTCTAATGGTTTACCCATATAAGCAATAGAACTCATTCCAGCACCACCGCCTCCTAATGCTGCACCAAGACCACCCGTAAGTAATGCACCAGCTACACCTTGTAAGGCTTGATTATTGTACCATGCTTCTGGATCATCACCAAACTGATAACCTATAATGCGTCTTTTCTTCTCTACTTCAACAGGTAATTCAGGTTGCATAGACAAAGGGTCTTGTTTAAGTGAATAACTACTACTGTCAAGTCTTTGAGGCATTGCATAATTAGAAGCTTGATGTGTAGGGGCTTCTTGTAATAATTGTGTTTGTTCTGGGATAGCATAAGGTGCTTCCATTGGTAATTTCATTTGTTTTTGTTCTGGCATGCTTTGTAGGGCATTATATGCAAATTTAGACGTGTCATAAACGTTTTGTCCAGTACTTGCTATATCTTTAGTTGCTTTATAAACGTCAGGAGCAGCAGTCATTTGTCCACCTGCTAATATTCCAGTTAACATTCTGTCTATAAAACCAGGTCCTTCTTCTTCAGGAGTAGGGGTCATTGATAAACTGCCAAATTTCTTTAGTCTATCAGTTTCAGTAGGTAACATAGTTTGATTGCCATCAATTGGTGTGTAAGTAGCCATTATTGTTGTCCTTTTAATTGTGCCATCATTTGTAGCATTTGTGCTTCTTTATTAATTTCATTAGATTGTTTTTCAACTTCAAGTTCTTCGTTTAATTGACCAACTGTTCTAGCAATAGCTGCTGGTAATTCATCATAGTCTACTTCAAGGTAACCTGTTTGATTATTTTTAATAACAGCATCTTTATATAATGGTTGTACTTCTTGAGCAATGACACCAATTTCGTGTAGAATTGAACCATCAAGTGGATTA
>NW_028301448.1:0-33688 GCF_061612785.1 Hesperophylax consimilis | reverse complement strand
TATTTTTAACATCGATTCTTCAACTTCTGATAATTTTATATTATCGGGAGACTTTTCAGCCGAGTGTTTGTACAATTCTCAAGTACCTTGTGGGTTTCTTTCGAGTGGTTTTTTTTGTATCCTCTTCTCTTCATACTCCATTTCAAGGGCTTTCTTCAACTCAGAAATCAAAATATGTATTTATTTGATTATATTTTCTTAGTACAGTGAACATATTATAAAATTATGAATAAGGCTTAGTTATGTTAGCACTCTCTCTTTTTCCTGTCAAATTTTCTCTCGCTTTTTTCTATTTTTTTTCTATACTCTTCCTTAATCTCTAGAACCTAAGCTCTAATTCTTCTCTCATGTACATCCTCAAATACGCATTCAAGAATATTATCCGTAATCCATTTATTTCACTCTCATCTCTGGTGGTGATTGGTCTTTTGATATTTTTTATCAACATACTTACCCTCGTACTTTTCTCGACGGGGAAGTTCATCGAAGGGGTTAATGATCGTATCTCTATCACGATTCCTTTTCAGTCTGGATTCACAGATAGCTCGCTTCAGACGCAGAAGCTTCTCTATACACTCTCATCCTCGTTCTCTGGTATCGAGTCGAAGTATATCTCTCAGAATGAGGCATTCCTCCTCTTCCAGTCTCGTAATCCTGATCTTGCGAAGCTCATCGAGTGAACCGATGAGAATCCTCTTCCGAATAGTCTCAGACTCTCTGGGATTCCTCTTGGCTCATATGAGGCTATTGAGCAGGTGATAGCTGAGTATAAGGATATTCTCGAGTACAATGAGACAGAATTCAACCGTAAACTCATAGACTTCCAGAGTCAATACAGTCGTATCGAATCACTCGTGAAGATACTGAGACTTCTCGAATATGGTGTATATGCACTCCTGGCACTTTTTATCTTTACAGTTTTTGTTGTTGTCTATACAGTTATCTCAAATACTATATTCTTCCTCAGGGATGAGATGTCTATCATCGAGCTCGTTGGAGGGCGATCATACTTCATCTATGGACCACTCGTGATCCAGGGGATATTTTATACGCTTATTGCTGGAGTGCTCGCGGCATGAGTATTCTACGGTCTTCCATATATGCTCCCACTTGATTCACTCCCTACATCGGTCGCTTCTATACTTTCAGAGTTTTATATAGATTTTTCTGACAAGCTTCTTTATGGACTCTTGGCTGCAGTAGCACTTGGGACGATATCTTCGTTCGTTGCATCATGGAAGTATATCCACAAAACTATAGGATAAAAGACGATACATTCCGCACCTCTTTGTCCTTTTCTGGAGCCAAGAATACGAGAGAGGAGGGATGAGTAAAAAAATCTCAAAAATTTATTTGCATTTTTGTAAAACGTATATATACTCCGCGAGCATTCAGATAGAGATTGTGAACACAAAACCTATTCGAATGACGTGACAATGGTTGGTGTGGTTCCGGCTATAGCCCTAATCACTTATAACTATTCACTTATTCTTGGTGCTATAGCTCAGTTGGTTAGAGCGCTGCCCTGTCACGGCAGAGGTCGCGAGTTCGAGTCTCGTTAGCACCGCCATTCAGTTTTGCCTTGCAAAACAATTAAAAATTAACAATGTACAATTAACAATGTCCCCGAACATTATTAATTATTAATTTTTAATTATTCACTCCTTTCGGGGCCTTAGCTCAGTTGGCTAGAGCGCCTGTTTTGCACGCAGGAGGTCAAGGGTTCGACTCCCTTAGGCTCCACCATTTTGGTTTTAGGTTTGTAAGGTTCAAGTTTGTAAGGTATTCCTTTGCAACTCTAAACCTTATAAACTTTTAGACTTTATACACTTTACACTCAAATCTATGTGACTCCGTAACAAACGTCCACACAATATGGTCTACTCAGTAGATCGAAAGGGAGCTAAGTCTGGTAGTAAGGTAGCACACGCTATTGCTCACTACAAGATTCTTCAAAAGCGTATTGCTGTAGAAGGGGAGACTCTCTGGATTCAGAATGCCCTCAAGATTGTTCTTGCAAAGTTTAAGAAGTATTCTGTAAATATTGCAAAGATTTAATCGAAACCAAACTGTTCATTATCCTTTTCTCATTGAATATGCCAAGACTTACTACATACGCACATAAGAAGCTCAAAAAAGCCGTTACTCGTATCGACAAAAAAATGCGAAAGACAAAGAAATAAAAATGCCTTATACGGGATACAGTTTAGGCGAAAAAAGATTCTTCTTTCTTCACTTGGGCTGTGTCCCGTATTTTGTATAAAATTCTTTTGCTTTTTTGCGATTTCTGTTTACAATTTCCCCGCTTTAATCTTTTACTTTTTTCCTCATATGGCTACATACGACAGAACAAAGCCCCATATTAACATTGGTACTATCGGTCACGTTGACCACGGTAAGACTACGTCTACTGCTGCATTTACATTCGTTCTCGCTCAGAAATTCGGAGGTGAGACAAAGAAGTACGATGAAATCGACGGTGCTCCAGAAGAAAAGGCACGTGGTATTACAATCAATACTGCTCACGTTTGAGTACCAGACTGCAACTCGTCACTACGCACACGTTGACTGTCCTGGACATGCTGACTACGTGAAGAACATGATTACTGGTGCTGCTCAGATGGATGCTGCTATTCTCGTAGTTGCTGCAACTGATGGACCTATGGCTCAGACTCGTGAACATATTCTCCTTGCTCGCCAGGTAGGTGTTCCTTACATCGTTGTATGGATGAACAAGTGTGATATGGTTGATGATTCAGAGATGCTCGATCTCGTTGAGATGGAGATCCGCGAACTTCTCTCTAAGTACGAATTCCCTGGTGATGACCTTCCAGTTATCCGTGGTTCTGGACTCGTAGCTCTCGAGAATCCTACTGATATGGACAAGCCATACGGTGCTAAGGCTGTTCTCGACCTCTTCGATGCTATCGAAGCATACGTTCCAGTTCCTGAACGTCAACTCGACAAGCCATTCCTTATGCCAGTTGAAGATGTATTCTCAATCAAGGGACGTGGTACTGTAGTTACAGGAAAGATCGAACAAGGTGTTATCAAGGTTGGTGATACTATCGAAATCCTCGGTATCCGCGACACTCAGACAACAACTGTTACAGGAATCGAGATGTTCCACAAGCTCCTCGATCAGGGGACAAGCTGGAGACAACGCAGGACTCCTCCTCCGTGGTATCGAGCGTACTGATGTTGAGCGTGGACAGGTTCTTGCTAAGCCAGGATCTATCAAGCCTCATACTAAGTTTGAAGCAGAAGTATACGTACTTACTAAGGATGAAGGTGGACGTCATACTCCATTCTTCCAGGGTTACAAGCCTCAGTTCTACTTCCGTACGACTGATGTAACTGGTTCTATCCAGCTCCCTGCAGGTGTAGAGATGGTTATGCCTGGTGATAATATCCAGATGACTATCGAACTCGGTTCAGCTATCGCTATGGATCAGGGTCTCCGCTTCGCTATCCGTGAAGGTGGACGCACAGTTGGTTCAGGTTGTAGTTGCCCAAGGTTCTTGCATAATAGGTTTTTTCTCTCATCTCGCTTACGAGCGAGATGGAGAAGGCACTTATTCGCTCCTCGCGAACAAGTATACGTCATTGCATTCATGTTTTCATGAATGGTCAGACCTTACATTCTTATCTTCTTTTTCTTATGGCTACTAAAAAAGCAGCATCTACCGCAGGTAAAATCCGTATTATGGTTAAGTCTTTTGAGCACAAGCTCGCAGACGAAGCAGTTGTGAAGATTATCTCTAGTATCAAGGATAGTGGTGCTATCGTTGTTGGACCAGTTCCACTCCCAACAAAGATCGAAAAGATTACTCTCAATCGTTCAACATTCGTCAACAAGAATGCACGTGAACAGTTCGAGATTCGTCGCCATAAGCGTCTTATCGATGTTATGGAAGCAACTCCAAAAACTATGGAACTTCTCCAGTCTCTCTCTATACCAGCAGGTGTAGGTGTTGAGATCAAAGTAATGTAATGTAAAAATTTAGAGACGAGAACTTGAAGCTTAGTAATAAGTGAAAGGTGAAGACTCTAAAACCTCAAACCTAAATCCTAAACCTTATTTTTTATGTCACGCGTCTGTCAACTCACTGGTAAGAAAACATCAGTTGGAAACAATGTATCACACTCTTGTCGCCATACAAAGCGTCGTTTTTACCCAAACCTCTTCTGGAGAAACATCAAGGATCCTCAGACTGGTATGGTTATCCGTCTCCGTCTTTCAGCAAAGGCAATCAAGACTCTGAAGAAAAAAGGTATTTTATAGCTATAGATAATAGCGGTAGCGATAGAGTTGAATGTTTTCTCTAAATAGATACCATTCTATAGCTACCCACTACCGCTCTCCACTATTCGCCTTCGGCGAATCTGCCCGGGTGGTGGAATGGTAGACACGGAGGACTTAAAATCCTCTTCCTCACGGAGTACGGGTTCGAGCCCCGTCCTGGGCACCACAATTTCAATGAAAAATTAAAAATTAAGAATGAAGAATACAGAAACCGTCATTTCTTCCCTCATTTGGAACTCATAATTTATAATTCATAATTTATAATTCATAATTCAATTCCTATGTTAAAGATCCGTCTCTCTCGCGTTGGTCGTAAGCATGTTGCCAAGTATCGCGTTGTTCTCACTGACCACCGTCAGTCTGCGAAGCATGGTTTTATCAAGATTCTTGGATCATATGACCCACACACAAAGACTCTTGTTATGGATCAGGCAGAAGCTGATAAGTACATCGCTACAGGAGCTCAGTATTCTGATACTCTTGCGAAGATTGTTGCCAAGAACAAGTAATCTCTTCCCTCGAATTATATCGAGGGATTTGTGCATATTAGGTATATAAGAAAAACCGAACACTCTATTATTTAAAAATTTTTCTTCTATGACTGCTACTGAATTTCTCAGATTTGTGGTATCATCTCTCGTTGCCAATACTGAAGCAATAGAGATTACTGAAAAGCATGACGAGCTCGGAACACTCCTCTCACTCAAAGTAGATCCCTCAGATATGGGCTCTATCATCGGACGATGAGGCAAGACGGTCGACTCTATCCGTACAGTTCTCCGAGTCTATGGCTCTAAGAAGGGCGAACGAGTCAATCTCCGTATCATCGAGGAGAATAGGGTCTAGAACTCGTCTTTTTGTATTTTTATGATATAAAAATTTTACATTTTTTCAATTTTGTATAGTATCACTCTATGCCTGATATATTCCAAGCATTCTCTATCGAACAAGTGGTACGTACTGGTATAGCTGTCCTCGTGGTTCTCGCATGAATCATATCTATCGTTTTTGTTATCTGGTGAGGTTTTCTCATGATTATCTCCGGTGGTAATGAAGAAAAGGTAAAGTGAGCGGTGAATCATATTCGACATGCTTTTATCGGGGTACTTCTCATCATCACAGTTCTCTTCGTATTCCCGACATTCCTCGATCTCGTAGGGCTCGAATACGGTGACTATATGAGACCAAGTGCAGTATTTGATACTATCGGTTGACTCTCTGATAGACTTCTCTGACAGAGTGTTGATGTGGCTCCTTACTCAGATACACCAAGCAACTCAACGGTAGGTGATGACTTCTCTGACTTTTAATCTTTTTCTTATGGATATCTCTTTTATCCCCACAGTTTCTGCCGCAGGGAGTGTCCTCGATTCGAGTGCCTCATATACAGCAAGTGATATCATTCGCGTGGCTATCTCGCTTATTGTACTCGTCGGATGACTCTGTGCTATCATATTCATCATCTGGGGAGGTCTCATGCTCATACTCTCAGGTGGAAAGGATGAAAAAGTAAAGCCAGCAATTAACTCTATTCGTTATGCTGTAATCGGTATTATCGTTATCGTTGTTGCTATATTTGTCGCTCCAAAGGTCTCTGAAATGCTCGGACTCGGACAGCACGACTACCTCTCACCGAAGAGTGTATTTGATACTATTAAGATGCTCATGAATCGCATCTTCGGTACGAGTACTTCATCGAGTTATGACTCATCGAGTAGTGACCTTACAGACTTCTCTGACTTCTAGTATACTCTCCAAAAACCCCAGATTTTCTGGGGTTTTTTTGATTGCATTCATGGGGCTTTTTCATATACTGTAAGGGATTTATTTAACCATAAGTTATGAGATATAAGTGATAAGATTTTTTGGAATCTTATAGTTTATACCTTATAGTTTATACCTCTCTACACTTATGTCAGAAACACCAGAAGTTCTCGATACTCCAGAGGATATCCCGACGGATGCAATTGTTCCAACAACACCAGTTATGCTCGGTCAGTCATATGGTGGAGATAGCGATCGTAATATCGTCGAAGAGATGGAGACATGTTATCTCGACTATGCGATGTCGGTGATTGTCTCTCGTGCTCTCCCTGATGTACGTGACGGTATGAAGCCAGTGCATCGTCGAATACTCTATGCTATGTATGAGGGTGGGGTTCGTGCAACAGGAAAGTATCGTAAGTCAGCTCGTGTCGTCGGAGATGTTCTCGGTAAGTATCACCCACATGGTGATTCATCCGTCTATGATGCTATGGTTCGTATGGCTCAGGATTTCTCTCTCCGTTACCCACTCGTGGATGGGCAGGGAAACTTCGGTTCTATGGATGGAGACAATGCTGCTGCCATGCGTTATACCGAGGTCAAGATGGATAAGCTCGGAGAGCTCATGCTCGCAGATATCGATAAGGATACAATTGATTGGAAGGATAACTATGATGCGAGCACGCAAGAGCCAAAAGTCCTCCCAACTCGTATCCCGAATCTCCTCCTCAACGGTGTGATGGGTATCGCGGTAGGTATGGCAACCAATATTCCTCCACACAATCTTGGCGAACTCGTCGATGCACTTCACTTCCTCCTCCATCATGCAGATCCAGATAGTGTTACCATAGAGGAACTCATGAACTTCGTCCTTGGGCCTGATTTTCCTACAGGAGGTATCATCTATAACAAAAAAGACATCATCGATGCGTATACTCGTGGTCGTGGTTCTATTGTTATGCGTGGTCGTGTCAATATGGAAGAAGGGAAGAATGGCCGAGAGATGATCGTGATTACAGAAGTACCATTTCAGCTCAATAAAAAAGAATACGTCGAAAAACTCGCAGATCTCGTTCTCGATAAGACTATTGTTGGTATCTCTGAGATCCGTGATGAGTCCAAGGGGCTCGGTGATATCCGTATCGTTATCGAACTCAAGCGCGATGCATTCCCGAAGAAGATACTCAATCAGATCTACAAGCTCACACCACTCCAGACAAGTTTCTCATACAATATGATTGCCCTCACAGATAGAGGAATGCAGCCAAAACTCTTCAATCTCCGTGAGATGCTGAGCGCTTTTATCGAGCATCGTCGTGAGGTGATCACTCGCCGTACTCGGTATGAGCTCGCTCAGGCTGAGGCGCGTGCGCATATCCTCGAGGGACTCAAGATCGCCCTTGATAATATTGACGCAGTTATCAAGACAATCAAGGAATCCAAGACTCGTGAAGAGGCACACAGCGCTCTCATGGTTAATTTCTCTCTCTCAGAGCTCCAGGCAACTGCCATCCTCGAGATGCAACTCCAGCGTCTCGCAGGCCTCGAACGCAAGAAGATAGAAGATGAACTCGCAGAGAAACTTGCACTTATCGCGGACCTTCGCGATATCCTCGCTAATCCTGCTCGTGTGGCAACTATCATCGGTGATGAGCTCACAGAGATCAAGGCGAAGTACGACAATCCTCGCCGTACAGAGATACATGCTGGTGCAATCGGTGAATTCAATCCGACTGATACTATCCCGAACGAAGATGTTGTTGTGACACTCTCGAAAAATGGATACATCAAGCGTGTGAAGTCTTCAGCATTCCGTACGCAGCGACGCGGAGGCAAGGGAATCGCCATGGCAGTCAAGGATGAGGACGAGATCGATACAATCCTCTCAACGAAGAATCATAATATGCTCATGTTCTTCACGAACACGGGTCGAGTATTCCGACTCCCAACATACGAGATACCAGAGATGCAGCGCACTGCCAAGGGGCAACCAGTAGTTCAGTTCCTCGCACTCGCCAAG
Source organism: Hesperophylax consimilis (assembly GCF_061612785.1). Classification (NCBI taxonomy): domain Eukaryota; kingdom Metazoa; phylum Arthropoda; class Insecta; order Trichoptera; family Limnephilidae; genus Hesperophylax; species Hesperophylax consimilis. Next base: position 25,598 of record NW_028301448.1, on the reverse strand, counting down.
GATGAAGCTATCGCAACAGTACTTGATCTCACTGGTACAGATGGGAAGCATCTTTTCCTCATATCCAAGAAGGCAGTCGTGAAGCGTATCGATATCGCAGAAGTCGCGAGTATCCGTGCAAGCGGACTTATCGTGATGAAACCACATGACGGTGATGCACTCGGTTGGGTACGTGTCACTGATGGCTCAGATAATATCCTCCTCGTATCAGGTGGTGGTAAAGCTATTCAATTCGATGAAAATGATGTCCGCGTAATGGGTCGTGCAGCTGCAGGTGTCCGTGGTATGAAGGTGGCCGCTGGTGATGCACTCATCGTCGGATGTGTTGCTGGTAAGGATGCCAAGTATATGTTCACGGTCTCTGAAAATGGTATGTGAAAGATATCTTCACTCGAAGACTATCGTGAACAGGGAAGAGGTGGATCGTGAATCAAGGTAGGAGCTACTACTGAGAAGACAGGTTCTGTGATCGGTGCATTTACCCTCACAGAAGAAGAACGTCTCGCAAGTAGTGTCATCCTCATATCTAAGTCTGGACAGACAGTGCGTGTTCCTCTCGATACTGTCCGCATCACAGGTCGTACGACACAATGAGTCATACTTGCCAAGCTCAAGGACAATGATGATGGATTCACCTCCGCAACAGTCGTTCAGAAGACTGAGGAAGATGAAGAAGAGGCACCTATCGAAGGTGGTGATACTGCTCAGGCATAGTAATGCGAGAATCATACTCTATGTTCAAAAAAATATTCCTCGTATCCATACTCGCGTGTATGCATATATGACTTGCTTCAGCTTTTGAGGCAAGTTATTATTCTGATGCGTTCGAGGGAGGTACAAGTGCCAATGGTACAACTTTCTCTCAGTCGGGTCATACTGCTGCTATATGTTATGAGGAACTCTCTCAGCTCGCATACGTGAGTACGGCTCAGACGGGGATGGTAGTGACTCTCACGGATAGGCCGAATTGCGCACGACATACAGATAGGATTGATCTCTCGAGTTCTGTGTTTTCTACCTTTGCTCCTCTCTCCAAGTGACTCATCACAGATATATCAGCAACACCACTCGGGGTAAAAACTGGAAAATTTGTTAAACGCAATCTTTCGCAAAAGGAATTTTCAGCTCTTTCTATAGAGATCTCAACTCCTATGGCAAATACATATTTTGTGAATGATAGCATTACTATTCGAGGGAGAGTCCTTGATGGTCGTAACCAAGCAATCCTCTTACTCGTATGAAAAACAACAGGGAAACAAGTCTTAGAAGCCACCCCTGTTGATAGGAATTGATATTTTTCTTTTATTCTCACATTTCCTGATTCAGCTGAGGAATACTATCTTGCTATCTGAAGTGGAGATACTATTAGTACCAAAAATGCTATATCGATCCTTCTGGTAAATAATGAAAATATCAACTATCCGGATATTCCACAATCGTATAGTCGATATACTCCAAAATTTAATACTTGAGAAACTCCTGCTCTTCTCCTTCCTGAAGGTCTATGGGGAATGCTCAAAATATCACAAAAAGGTAAAACGTATACAACACAAGGAAATACACTTTCTTTTAGTGGTATAAGTCTTTCCGAGTGAGAGGCATATGTACACCTAGATGGCTATGTACTCTCTACTCCCTCATCTCTTGATAGGAGCAAGTATATCCCTCAGATGTTTTCATGATCGGTACTCCTCGATCGTAGCAGGGAAGTTATCGGAAAAGAGAAGATCAATATGCGCACCACAAAAAATACTGCCAACTTCCGATTCCGGCTCAAGCCTACAGATAGAGTCAAGTCAGTCTACTATATCACCCTTCCCAACGGAGATGTCAGAAGGTATGATCTTCCGAAACAATATGACAATGGAAATGGACTCCTCAAGACGGGTATCCTTATTTCTGGTACTTTTCCTATTCGAGATACTGGAACATATAAGTTCGAACTCGTAGAGCAGTCTGGATTTGCCTATGTGAATATTCCTGTATATCAGGGTACTATATGGTCAATTATTCCCGTAATCAGCCCTACAGATACATCTTATCTTGGTGCAAAAAAAGAAGAAGTTCGCCTCACATCAATCGAAAGAATGAATACAATAAGAGCATCCCTTTGAAGAAAAATGTTACAAAAAGACGATCGTCTCGATCTTCTTGCCCAGAAAAAGGCTGACTATATGGCACAAAATAATGACCTCAATCATGTCACTCAAGATGGTCGTGATATAGGTGATTTTGCACAAGATCTCTGAATATCGCTAGACTGATGAATTGCTGAGAATATCGCATGAGGAAAAAATGTATCTGCAGTGGTACTTCTTGATGGACTCGAGGAGTCAGGGAGTCATAGGCAAGCAATAGTAAGTCCAGAATATACTAGAGTAGGAATTGGTTATACTATAATCTGAAAAAATACATATCTTGTTCAGGTTTTTGGAAATTAAGTGTGACGATTTTGTCACCTTTTCTTGTGTCGTGCGTCTTAGGTTTTGTATTCCTTACCTTTTTCTTATGCGCAATATAGCATACTTCCTTGTTTTCATACTTTTCATGAACTGAGCACTTACGGCTTCTGCAAGTGACAATACTGATCTCCTCCTCACGGAACCAACTGTAGAGGCACCAGATTTTGATGCTCGGACTTTTGCGACATGTCAGGAGTTCGAATCCACTATGGAAAAGATCCTTCCGAAACAAAATAACTATTATTGGCGTGGTGGGCCAGTTATGATGGAGTCCACAGCAGATGCTGTGGCTGCACCAGATCCGACGGGTGCTGCTAAGTCGACACAATGAGCAGGAGCCAATACTCCACACTCAGAGACCAATGTTCAGGTTGCTGGTATCGATGAGGCAGATTCCGTGAAGACAGACGGAACATACATATACTCATATCAGGCAGGTGAAAAATGGTATCATTATCCTTGATGCGAAAACTCTCAACAAGGTAAAAACTATAAAAATACCCGCGAATTACTCGAATCCAACGTTCTACGTACAGAAGTGAAAGCTCATCCTCACAGCTACCAAGTATGTGAACTCCAGTCGCTACTGGATGGGATGGTATGATAACTCACAGAAATCTATCATCGCAATCTATGATATATCTACACCAACGAGTGCTAAGCTCATCCGCATCACACAGATAGATGGCTCACTCTCTGACACTCGTCTCGAAGATAACTGACTCATGACCGCGGTTGTATCGACATCATACTGGACTCCACCATACTACCGCACTATGATGGAAGATGGGAAGACTCCGAACTATAGTTATGCTACTCGCAATCTTGTTCCACGTATCTCCGATGTCATCTACAATGGATCTAAGCGTGTTGCAACCAATCGTGCCGTTGCTGACTGTAAGGGTATGACTGCACTCCTCCCGAGTGAGAAGACTCTTGATTCATATTCATTCTCACCATCACTCACATCGATCGTGAGACTCGATACTTCTGTCCGTGACTCCAAGGTGAACTCCAGTGTTGTACTCTCTCAGGCCGGACAGATACATGTATCACGTGACTCTATCTACCTCACGAGTAATCTCTGGACTCCATATAGTACGAGCTCTACCGCGAAGTGTGCACCTGATACTCCATGCGCTGCGAGCCTCATCTGGAATCCAGGTACGTCAAATACACTTGTCCATAGATTCGCATTCGACAGACTCAGTACGAAGTATGTATACTCAGCACTTGTGCCAGGTAATCCACTCACTCAGTATTCTATGGATGAAGATGCAGCCAAGAATTTTCGCATTATCACCTCTGAGTGGGGAGATACGCAGTCCACTCGACTCACGGTTATTGGACCCTCAGGTACAGTGGTAGGAAAACTCGCGAATATCGCTCCAGGGGAAAACTTCCAGTCTAGTAGGTTCATCGGAGATCGTCTCTATCTCGTCACATTCGAGCTGATTGATCCACTCTTCGTCGTATCGCTCTCGAACCCTGCGAAGCCAACTATCCTCGGAGAACTCAAGATTCCTGGTTACTCGACGTACCTCCATCCATACGATGCCAATCGTCTCATCGGTGTCGGATATGATACCAAGACGAATCAGTGGGGATGAACACAGAACGCCGGAATCAAGGTTGACCTCTACAATGTCAGTGATGTCAAAAATCCAAAGCAAGAAGCAACTCTCACGCTCGGTGACATCGGTTCAAGCTCAGATGTCCTCTGGAATCCGCGAGCATTCGTCTACTACAAAGAGAAGAAGCTCCTTCTCATGCCAGTCACTCTCATGACATCAGCGGGTGATCCAGACAATAGCTACCTCGCGAAGTCTGCGTTCCAATGACTTGTCGGACTCTCACTCGAACCTGGTAAGATAACAGAGAAGTTCCGCATATCTCATATCGAGAAGTCAGATACTATGAATACCGATTGGAAAAATACTTGTAAGGGGTATTCATATGGATATACTCCAGACTACTGCAAGATCGGTGCGACACTCGATATGTATCTCGCGAACAATCTCTGGAACTATTCATCTGACTTCGTCTCTCGAGTTCTCTATGTTGGCGAGTCTCTCTACACTATAGGCGAGTCTCGTATCCAGATGCAGAACTTCGCATCACCTATAGTTCCAACTGCAGTACAGAATTTCAAGGTGCAGTCTCAGAGTGTTGGTTATCCGATAGTAATTGACTAAAAAATATTGACTTAGGTGGTATTTCCGATATCCTGTGTATATCAAAAGCACTTGAGCGGCCAACACCCGCGAGCTAGTTGAAGAAAAAATAGTTTCACAGAATAACAGAATAACAGAATAACAGGTTTTAGCCTGTAAAACTGTAAAACTGTAAAACTGTAATTCTATCCATTAGAACAACTCGGAGTCGAGAATCTCCGTCATCAAAATACAATCAAGTACAGCCTCGGTGGCACCTTTCGATAAAACGAACCGAAGCACATAGAACTTTTATTCTGTGTGCTTTTTATTTTTTATGAAACACTTTGATCTCTGGAATACAACAAAGCAGTATTTGGATATAAAAATTCTCGATGAGAAATTTCGTGTGCATGAACGAGAGATTTGGTGATGTTCAATGGGTGTAAATGTTGGAGATGAAGAAGATGGAAAGAATGAGCTTTTTGAACGACCAGTCCTCATTCTTAGAAAGTTCAATAATTGACTTGTCTGGTGTATACCAATGAGTACAAAAATCAAAGATAATCCATACTACCATATCATAGATCATGATGGTATTCAGTTTTCTCTCATTCTCTCGCAGCTCAGAGTGATGAGTACCAAGCGCTTTCAAAGATTTGTTCGTAAGATGGGGCATGATGAATTCAATAGTATTCTTGAAAAAACACATGCGATTATACCTCTCCCATACAACAAACGAAGCCCCGACGAATCGGAGCTTCTCAGTGGGCCATAGGCCATTTGTACCGTCAGTATATCACTTTCATTTTGAAAGTCAAAAATTTTATTTTGTGTGCTTTTTATTTTTATGAAAAAAACATTTTTATTCGGATCTCTTGCAATTATCTTCATATTGACCTTCGTTGCTGTCTATATATGGAATAAACTCCCCCACTTAGAGACTGAATACCAATTTGATGCAGATAAACTAAGAGTAGAGCATCTTTTATATTGGTCTTCAATTTTTGAGGAATATAAAGAAAAAACTTGAAGTTATCCATATCAAGAAAATGCAACAGGAACATATATACATATTGTAAATACAGAACAGCAACCCTATTACGATCCAAAATCCTCTCTCTATAGAAAAAATATTGACTATCAGAATGATTACTTCAATGAACAGAAAATGCCAGAATTCGTAAAAACTTTAGAAGAATGATTACAAAGAAAATATCCAGGAAAAGTATGATATTCAGAAGATTCCTACAATTTTTCCAACATGATATCATGTCTATTTTGAGAAAAATGGGTATTTGTTATGGTCTTCTTGTATCACATGTTGAGTTACTCTGTCAACTACATTACTTTATGATGGAGTTACTCCAACTGTGAATGTAGTTTCATCTGGTATGGCCGATGTTGTTCCAAAAGCTATTCTCTTTGAGAATTTTCAAAAAGATGCACTCATCTCAAAAATATTAAGTACACCATATTCTAAAGAGGAATACATTCGAGAAATTGAAAAACAATACTTTCATGATACTGAGAATAAAACAAATACAAAAATTTATAATTCACCATTTACAATTCATAACTTTTCTCTTTATGCACCGTTCAAATACCGCTGGCGAACTTACATCTCAAAACATCGGACAGACTGTCACTCTCGCAGGTTGGGTAGCCAATCGTCGCGACCATGGAGGACTCATTTTTATCGACCTTCGCGACCGCTATGGTATCACTCAGACGGTCTATGATCCACAGGAAAACGCTGCAGCTCATGCTGTTGCAGATACTTTCCGTAGTGAATACGTCGTGAAGCTCACAGGAACTGTCCGCGCACGTCCAGAAGGGCAGACCAATGACAAGCTCTCTACAGGAGATATCGAAGTCATCATCACTCATGCAGAAGTCCTATCGAAGTCAGAGGTTCCACCGTTCGAGATCAACGAGCATACGGGAGCAGCAGAAGAGATCCGTCTCAAGTATCGCTACCTCGACCTCCGTCGCAAGTCAGTGTTCGACAAGATTGCATTCCGTGCTGAGATGAACAAGTATACTCGTGACTGGTTCACGGAGCATGGATTCCTCGAGGTGCAGACTCCGATATTCACGGTCTCATCTCCAGAGGGTGCACGTGACTACCTCATCCCGTCACGTCTCCATCATGGGAAGTTCTACGCTCTTCCTCAGGCTCCACAGCAATACAAGCAACTTCTCATGGTCGGTGGAGTGGATAAGTACTTCCAGATTGCTCCATGTTTCCGTGACGAAGACCCTCGCGCGGATCGTCACTCATGTGAGTTCTACCAGATTGACTGTGAGATGAGCTTCGTGGAACAAGAAGATGTATTTGCTGTTGCAGAGCCTTTTGCGAAGTCTCTCATTAACACTATTACCGAGAAAAAGATAGTGATCGGATATGAATGAATCGAGAAAATGCTTGCGGAAAGTGGTATCTATACCCCCTTTTCAAAGGGGGGTATGGGGGATTTTGTTTCAGAGAAAAATCCTCAGTCTTCCGCTTCGCTTCAGACAGCTCCTTTGCAAAAGGAGCTTCCAGAGCAATTCATCCGCCTCACGCACAAGCAAGCAATCGACCTCTTTGGTTCAGACAAGCCAGATATCCGCTTCGATATGCACTTCGAGGACTTCACTGCTGATTTTGCGGATTCAGGGTTTTCTCTCTTTGCAAAAACTGTTGCCGAGGGTGGAGTGGTGAAGGCGATGAAGCTCGAAGGGAAGACTCTCTCTCGTTCTGAGATTGATTCACTCACAGAAGTCGCGAAGGCGAATGGTGCAGGAGGACTCGCATATATCATCTACGAGGCTGACGGTCCTAAGAGCCCGATTCTCAAGTTCTTCACTGGCAATGAACTCGCATCACTCGAAGTGAAGCTCGCACCGAAGGTTGGAGATATGGTATTCTTCGGGGCAGGGGAGTACAAGACAACATGTAAAGTCCTCGGACAGGTACGTCTCGCATGTCGAGATAGATTCGCACTCGTGGACTCGACTGAACTCGCATTCTGCTGGGTGACGGACTTCCCGATGTACGAGCAGAAGGACGATGGCAAGTATGACTTCGAACACAATCCGTTCTCGATGCCTCATGGAGGTGCGACAGCATTCGACGGTAATCCAGATCCACTCTCGATCTACGGATGTCAGTACGACCTCGCGTGCAACGGCTACGAGATCCTCTCTGGTTCTATCCGCAATCACAACCTCGAGGCACTCGTGAAGGCGTTCAACATCGTGGGCAAGGGAGAAGAAGAGGTAAAAGAAAAATTCGGAGCGATGTACTCAGCGTTCCAGTACGGTGTACCTCCACATGGTGGATTCGCATTCGGATTCGACCGACTCCTTATGATACTCCGTGACGAGACCAATATCCGTGAGATCTATGCATTTCCTAAGTCAGGTAAGGCAGAAGATGCCATGATGAATGCTCCTGCGTATGTGGATGAAGAACAACTCCGAGAGTTACATGTGAAGGTGAGAGAGACGAATAAGTAATTCTTAACTCTTTTAATATATGTCCACTAATATCAAGAAGCATTTTGAAAAAACAAGGCTCTTAGCTCAGTCGCTTGATTTAAATCAACTTGCTGATTGGATATTAAAAGAGGGTTATTATCCTGAACACTATGTTTTTGCCATCCTGCTTTCAGATAGAAAAGTTTAAATTAAAGAATAAATTAATATCAGATCCTAAAAGATGGAAAAAAAAAATGAAAGCCAGATTGGAAGAATCCAGAAATGATAGTTTTTTCCTAAAACTAGTATTATGGATAGAATTTTCGGGATAATTCACCCTGATATTTATCATGATATTGTATTTTTAATAAAAGAAAATTGGCAGGAAATAGTTTGACACCTCTTCTCAGAACGTCTTATATATAGCTATAGCTTCCCAATACCTCTAGATTCATCATTTTTATGAAATGTTTGAGTTAAAAGATCTGAGAGGATGATATATGAATATATAGAGATGGCAGAGAAGGATTTAGTTGCAGATTGAATAGTGTATGAGTATGTGGTGCACGCAGATATTAAAAATTTCTACCCTTCAATCTATACTCATAGTATTGCCTGGGCATTACATACAAAAGCATATATACAGAAATGAAAGATTCATGACTATACTCTTCTCTGAAATCAACTTGATACATTCATTTTTTCCTGAAATTGATGATCAACAAATGGTATTCCGATTGGATCAGTTGTTTCAGATTTATTGGCTGAAATCATCCTTTCTAGAATTGATATCGATCTTTCAAATGAATTGATAAAAAGGGAAATTGATGCAATCGGGGTTAGATTCAAGGACGATTATAGAATACTATGTAAAAATAGATCAGAAGCTGAGTTAGTTCTAAGAATCTTGCAAAATAAGTTATTTGAGTATACACTCTCATTAAATGAAGATAAGTCCTTCATAAATGTATTTCCAGGATGACTTTATAGACCATGGATACTTGAATATGATGAGTTTTCATTTAGGAAATATAAAGAAAAGCTTTCCTTTAAAGAATTTGAGAGAGTATATTTCAAGACAATTGATATTCAGTCGCGCTTTCCTTGAAAGGGAACAATTTGAAAATTTCTTTGAGAACTTATTACCAAAGATTTTAAAATCAAGGTCAAAATTTATGATGAAAAGGATGCATTAAAGTTTTTGAATCTTATATGGAGACTCCGTGACTTAAAAATTAGTGTATTGCCACAGATTTTATGAATTATTGAAATCCTTTTGGATAACTGACTGATTGATAGGGTCACTGTTGAACTTTTAATCAATGACGGGATAAGCAAAATTGTTAACATTGAGAACTGATTATGAACTTATGAATTAACTTGGTATTCATATTTTCTAAAAACCAATTGAATGCATTATTCGTCAAAGCTCATTCCTTCAATAGTATGAGATTATTGAATATTAAAAAGCTTACATCGAAATAAAAACTACTTATTTTGATGAATTTCAAAATCAAAATCAGCTCCAAAAATGTTCATTGAGCTATCAACTTGTAAGCCAAAGTTTTGACCAATTGCAAAATGGGTTGAACTATTTAAGGATTAGTCCTATGTCACTTCAGTGGGATTTTTTCTTGGTTTTTTTCTTTGCTATTGCACCTTTTCCACATAGGATGAGTGTATGAATACATTTCTCATCATCATCGCTATCGCACTCGTCATCTGGATCGTCGGGGACACTCTTCGTGATACGGGGAATAGAGGGGCCAGGCTATACTGTCATCGAGAATCGTGATGGATATGAGATACGAGAGTATGCGAGCTATATCGTCGCTGAGGTCGAGGTAGAGGGAGATATGCGGACAGCGATGAATAGTGGGTTTCGTCAGCTCGCTGGATATATATTCGGAGGCAATACTGCGAAGGTATCTATCGCTATGACTGTTCCAGTGATGGACACAACCAAAACCTCTGAGACTATCGCTATGACAAGTCCTGTTATGGACAGAGTATCGAGTTCAGGGAAACGTATCGTTGCATTCACGATGCCGAGTAAGTATACACTTGAAACTCTCCCTAAGCCCGACAATCAGAATATTCGCTTTAGAACAGTAGAGAAGTCCAGAAAAGCCGTACTGAGATATACTTGGTATGCGACGGAGGCAAGAGTAGATGCCAAAAAAAAACTCCTCAGTGAGCTCCTCGCCAGAGATGGTTATATCATGAAGTGAGAGATAATATCAGCTCAATACAATCCGCCTCTGAGTTTTCCACTCCTCAGGCGCAATGAAGTGATGGTAGATATCGAATAATTCTCTTTAGTTTTTTGAGTAGACTCAGTTTCACCTCTCGGTGGGATTTTTTCTTGATTTTTCTCATATTTTGATATACTACAGACATACATTGTAAATATATTTTCTATGACTATAAAAACAGAGACTCCTGGATTGCTTCACTGAAACAAGTTCAGTGCAGGCTCGACCTCGCAATGACGGAAACGGACTACAAAAAAACCAACTAAGGTCACTACTACTGTACGTATAGATGCTGACCTCAAGGCTCGTGCTGAGGATTTTGCACGAGCCAATCATATGGACTTTTCTACTTTTCTTACTTTTTCACTGCATACAACCATCCAAAACGGAGGTAAGTTAGAGCCAGTATGGCAAGTATCACCTGCCTATGCAGAACGACTCAAGGAGATCGATAAAGATATCGAAGCGTATGATCGGTGAGAACTACAGGTGTATTGACCATTTTCTACAAAAGAGGAAAATCGTGCTTTTCTAGAATCTATCAGATAAAATATGCAAATCAAATATCTCCCAGAATTTTATGATGCTTTTCGTAAACTTTCTTCTTCAGATAAAGAATCAGTGAAGGCTGTTATGGATGTGTTTCAAGATAATCCTCACGATCCATCACTCCACAACCATCCTCTCGACAAGCCAATGATAGGAAAACGGTCGATATCTGCAGGAGATGATCTACGTATCGTATTTCGTGAGAGATGAGGTTATATCGAAGTCCTCATGCTCGATGTCGGAGCTCATGATGATGTATATTTACGATAACTCTCCTATGCGCACATCCACACTCATCCTCATCTACTCACTCATCGCTTGCCTCCTCCTCTATATCACAGAGAATATCTATCATCCGATCTATAGTGTTCAGATGCTACAGAAAATAGTATCATTTTTGGTCATTCCTCTCATTATCGCATATATATGCAATAGGGCAGTAGGACGAGCAGGGAAGATGAGTCGCACGAGTGTCATCTATGGTGTCTCACTCGGACTCGTCTCGATGGTGGTAATAGGAGTCACGTATATGCTCCTCAGAGATATGATCGACTGGTCGGCAATACGCTCAAGTATGGAATCACGTGGAATCACAGAGACAACATTCGTCGCGGTATTCCTCTATATCATGTTTGGGAATTCACTTCTCGAGGAGTACTTCTTCCGCGGGATTGTGCACTATAATATGTCGAGTATATCCAGAGTGGGTGCATATGTACTCTCAGCACTCATGTTCTCATTGTATCATATCACGATATTTGGCACTTGGTTCTCAGGATGGATACTTGCACTCGCACTTTTTTGACTCATTGCTGGAGGGGTATTTTTCTCATGGTTGTATGATCGGACGTGAGGTATATGGAGTGCGTGGATATTCCATATATTTGCTGACCTCGCTATACTCGTTATTGGGTACAGAGAGTTCTTTCTCTAAGAAAATCCTTCGAATCGAGAATTTTCTACTTATTGATAAGTTTTGCAATAGAATTAGTAATACTCTTTGGAGATGCTATTGGTGTGTATCGTTCGATAACATTTCACTCTCTATCGATGAGGAACTTCGTGAAGTTCCACTTGATACTCCGATTCCAGAACCAGCGAGTTTTTGACTTGAGGAATTGAAATAATGGATGTGTATCTGCTCCGTTCACATCGACCTTGGCGAATAGTGGGAATGTCACACCGAAGTGCATCTTGCAGACTTGCTCGACTGTCTCGTTGGTTTCTGACTCTTGACTGAGGAAACTGATTACACGGAAATCCGAGCACCATGAAGTCATCATGCGAGTAAGTATTCCAGAGTTCTTCGAGTTCCTCGAACTGTGGTGCGAGACCACACTTCGTGGCAGTATTGACGATGAGGAGGACTTTTCACTTGTATTCGCTCATGGAGACAGTTTCTCCGTTTGGTTTTTGCACTGTGATATCGTAGATTGAGCTCATTAAGAGTGTATTAAAAAATCCCTTCCAGTATATGGAAGGGAGGGGAAAGGGCAAAAAGGAATTATAACTTGTTTTCTATGAGTTTTCCCATGAAGCTCCTGTACTGCACGAAATCACTCAGATTCATCAACTCAGAAGACTATAACTTTCGGCTTATCTGTCTGTATTGCAGGTCAGAGATTGATATTACTATCTGCAAGTATTCTTGTTATCTCTGCCAGAGTACCAGACCGATCAATATTTTCACCGCCTACGAATATAAGCGTCCTTAGACATATGAGTAACGCTTACTTCTGACTCCCTCATCCTCTTCCCATTGTCTGAGTTCAGATTCTAATGATACACAGAGTTTTGCATATTCTTCATCTTCTAATTTCCTGTATTCCTCCTCAGACTGACCCTTTTGTTTCTTTTTTTAGTGCTATCATAAGATTGATATTGGTTGCGTCAGAAGAGTCGTCAATTATAGAATATCACCTCCTCGATATGAGTCATGTGGCAAACGCCATATATCAGTCCCTATTCATATGGTATGAATGTATCTTGATTTGCTGGACACGACGATTCTGTACGAACTGGATTCATTCAGGAGGATTACTCGGTCCGTCCATGGTTATACGCGTTTCATTTCCATTATCGGTATATACCACCATCTCTCATCCATTACGAAATATCTCTGGCATAGCTGCAGCGCGATTGACAAAACCTGCATCGGCTCATGCTGGATCTATCATCTGGAGAAGGAGTTCATAGCTCATATGGGTAAATAATTGCACATTATCTATGATTCTTGGATCGGCCGAGGATAGCCCATAGAGTTTACGTATCATGAATGCAACTTTTGTATCCATATAATTTTTCCGTATTCCAGCGTACATCATTGCTGCTGTCCAGTCAGAATACCCACGTCACACCCTCTTGTAGAGTCATCCATCAAGATTTCCACTGTATCCAGGTACAAATGCCGTAGATTGTGTATCAAGTGCATCCATAGCTCTTTTTGCAATCTCTCACTTGAGTCAGGTTATACTTGTATTAGGACCTTGAGCATATGTATCAATCCATCAATCTTCCTCTCCCATGGCAATACTATAGAGTTTACTGACAAGCATCTCTCACCATCACATGATAGATATACTCTCTCAGTTATAGTCTACAGAGTAGTCATTTGTCTCATCTGGTTTTTGACCTAGAGCATGTGCATTTCTTACTATATTCCTCAGTTCTTCGAATGCCTGAGCATTCTTATCCAAGACCCTAGTTTTATATATGTTATCAGCTAACTCTCTTTCAAGAACTTCTCTATAAAAAGATTCGAGAGTATTGATATCATCCAGGGATGCATCACTCTTTCATAGACTTATATTTTTTGCTATATTTATCAGATAGTCTGTCGTATTCCATTGGGTTGTTTTTGAAATAGAGTCTTTAAATGCTGAGAATATATATATTCACTTCTTTCAATCCTGTTTTCGATTTTGGAGCATAGAGAGTGTCTGCCTCATCTGAAATGAATCATCTCCTCCGATTTTTTCTACGCGTATATTATTGGTTCTTGGTCCACTATTGCCAAGTTGGATTCTCATTGAACTTACAGTTGTTGCCATAGTACTAGTCATAATTTGTGATTATAAGTGATAAAAGTATTTATAATTTTTCTATAGTTTGTGTGTTTTTCAAAAACTATGAGTCTGTGTCGTCTTCCTATTATCATCTCCAACAAAAAACCGCTCAGTTTTTGAGCGGTTTTGATTTTTCATGCATGACATCATGATAAAAAGTTCCGCTCGTAGAGTTGAATCTTCTTCGTAATAGTAATGAAGGTTGTTGGGAGAGAAAACATAATTGAAACGCAATATGGAAAAATCCTCAGTCACTTTGTGACAGCTCCTTTGCAAAGGAGCTCATAAAAACCTCCCCGAATTTCGGAGAGGCTTGAAGTGTTATGGTATTTTCACGACAAAGAACCTATCCGAGTGGAGAGAGAATCTTCTTCGTGATGATTGTTGTAACTTGGTTCATAATTCGGAGTATAGGGAAGTCGGAGAAGAAGTCAAATTTTACAAAATAAAAACTCCCCAATTGCTCGAGGAGGTTTTTGACGAATGATTTGAACGGCATTGGTCGAACGGAGTATAGAGATATTCCGAGTGAAGTCAAATATTATATTCTATCGATCTTTTTGCCTCATATATAGTATGAAAAATTCCCATTTCAGTCTCCTACTCTTAAGAGTCCTGTATTTTTCCCATCCACAATAAGTGACTCTTGGGTCCATGAGGTTTCAGGGCCTTTTCCTTGATTTCTTTGAATCTCTATCACCTGCCCAGGTTGCACAACACAATCCTCTGATTGGAGTTTTTTGCATACGTCTTTTCCGAGTGCATAGAGTTCCTTACGAGTGAACTTTATGTTCTCTTCTCGTGCGGCTCTGACGATGGCATCGAGGACTCATTTTCATTTTTCTATGACGATAGATCTGATATTTTCGAGAGACATATATTAGAGGAGGATAAGTTGTAGTATATAAAATATAGTTCCACTCATGATGATTGTGATAGGAAGTGTGAGTACCCATGCCATACCGATATGCTTCATAGTATTGAAGTCGAGGCCTCCTTTTCCATACTCGAATCCCATAGTACCTGCCACACCTGAAGACATGATATGCGTCGTCGAGACGGGGAGTCATACTGTCGAGGCTGATTCTATGGTGATCGCAGTCATGAGTGATGCGACTGTTGCCTGAGCGTATGAGAGCTTATGTTTGCCTATCTTTTCTCCGAGAGTCACGACGATACGTCTCCATCCTATCATCGTACCGAGTCCGAGAGAGAGCGATATGAGCGCGATAACCCATGCTGGTACTGTATCGACCACGAAGTGTCCAGGCGCGAGGATAACGAGGATGAGCATCATGAGACCAACTCACTTCTGTCCATCGTTGGAACCGTGAGCATAGCTGACGAATGCACTCGTTGCGATGAGTGCGTATTGGATACCATGTTTTGGATGCCTATTGTGAAAAACTCCAGGGTGACCGAAGACACTTGTATCCTTGGTGATATTATGTATGAGCCACATACCTCCGAATGCGAGACCGAATCCGATAATCGGTGAGAGAAAAAGTGACTCGATGATCTCTATTGCCTTGTGCCAATGTGGAGTATTGCCACCGAGCCACCACATAACGATCGAGACTCAGAGGATTGAGCCGATGAGTGTATGTGAGCTCGATGCAGGGATAGCGAGATACCAAGTGCCAAAATTCCAGATGATAGATGAGAGCAGGAGTGCCGATATGACCGCTATGCCATATCCTGTAGGTTCTGCGACGATATGGTCGATCGGGAGGAGGTGGATGATTCCCATAGCAACTGCAGTTCCACCGATAGCGACGCCGAGGAAGTTAAAAAAAGCGGCAATCATCACAGACTTCTTTGGTGAGAGGGAATTGGTATAGATAACTGGTGCAACCGCATTGGCTGTGTCGTGGAATCCATTGATGAACTCAAAAGCACAGACCAACAGGAGAAAAAAGAAAAGGAGGAATTCCATAGATTAGATAGAGGGGATAGAGAAGGATAAGTAGTTTTCTGTCATGCTGAGGAACGAAGCATCTGCTCTATACGAAAATACAGAAAAGAGATAGCAGAAATGAGGGATTAGATACAGTGTGTCACAATGAGTATAAAAAAGCAAAAATCTGAATATACATATTTTCTCTTCTTTTCACGCAATTTTTTATGTATGAGCCTTGTTTTCTTTGTATTTTTTTCAAACACTCTTTCTGATTCTTTTTTGACTTTTCCTCGTCAAAAAATAGGATTGGTTTTGTTATGTTGAAGTGTCTCTGTCATGCTGAGGCACGAAGCATCTGCTGGTATCTTCGAAACACAGGGCAGATTCTTCCTAACGTCAGAATGACAAAAACAACTGACAAAAAATCTTATATCTTATAGTTTTTATCTTTTATCTATCAAACATATGTGCTGAATATTCGCCTACAATGGCCAAGAAAATCCTCTTCCTCTCCTCGTCGAGTGACTCCGCAATCTCGAATATCGCTGATATGATTCTGCAGGAGTTTTTGCAGTTGCCTCTGATGGACATTTTTTTCTCGAGAAGGCAGTCGGGAAGGTATCCAATCTTGCTACCAAGGTCGAGAAAAATGAAACCAAAGACGATGCATATATCACGGGTATTGCACATACTCGTTGGGCGACACATGGTGGTGTGACAGAAGCCAATAGTCATCCACACCGTTCGAGCGCGGATAGATTTTTCGTCGTACACAATGGTATCATCGAGAACTATCGTGAACTCAAGGATGCACTTCAGAAAAAGGGATATATTTTCTATTCTGAGACAGATACAGAGGTAGTAGCCAAGCTCCTTGAAGATATGTATGATGGAGATATCCTCTCGACATTCGAACGAGTACTCTCGCATCTCGTCGGTGCATATGCTCTTGCAGTCGTCGATAGAGAGAATCCAGATACACTTATCGGTGCCAAGCTCGGAAGTCCGATGATCGTCGGTATCTCTGATTCTGGAACTTTTCTCTCGTCAGATATCAATGCCGTCTCTCGTGTTGCGACAGAGTTCGTCATGCTCGAGGATCATGAGATAATTCGTATCGAGTGAGGAAAATATTCCATATTTGCACTCGGACAAGAGGTTATTAAACAGAGTGAAAAGATTACGGATGATTTTCAGACAGCAACGATAGGGGATTTTGAGACTTTTACAGAAAAGGAAATCAATGAGATTCCAGAAGTCTTTATGAATGCACTCAAATGACGTATTAATTTTGAAACGGAAACTATTACCAATGAAACTCTTGATACACTTGCTGATCGTGATTTTGACCGTATAGAGATTATTGCCTCTGGATCAAGTGCATTTGCATGAATGGTATGAGCGAGTTGGTTTCGTGAGATTTCCCATATACCATGCGATGTACGTATTAGTAACGAGTTCTTGTATGATACATTTCTTCCTTCTGAGAAAACATTGTATGTATTTATCTCCCAATCTGGAGAGACTGCCGATGTCCGTGAGAGTATAAAGATGGTAAAAGAAAAGGGGTGTTTTACATTCGGTATAGTGAATGTAGTCGGCTCAACTATAGCACGTATGACGGATATGTGACTCTATACTCACTCAGGGGTAGAGGTCTGAGTGGCTGCAACTAAGGCGATTATATGACAACTTGCAGTTCTTATATTGATGGCGATTTCTCTCGGACTCAAGAGAGATCTCCAGGTCAAGGATGCTAGAGAACTTATTCGGAAGATGTGAGAACTGCCTGCTAAATTCCAAGCACAACTCAAGGATGCAAAAAAATTAAATCCCATCATCAATAAATATTCCCAGTATCAAAACTTTTTCTTTCTCGGTCGCAATGTTCTCTATGGTACAGCCCAAGAATGTTCTCTCAAGCTCAAAGAACTCAGCGCTCTACACTCTGAAGCATATTCAACCGGAGAACTAAAGCATTGACCACTTGCATTGATCCGACCAGATATGCCAGTTATAGTCCTGAATCTCAAGGGAATTCTGAGGGATAAAACTGATTCAAATATCAAAGAAATAAAAGCTCGTAATGGCACAGTCCTTGGGGTTGTTACTGAAGGTGATGAAAATCACAATGATCTCTATGATGATATTATAGAAGTACCAACTTCTCATCCACTTCTTTCACCATTTCTTCCGCTTATTCCTACATGGCTCTTATCCGTCGGTATAGCTAAAAAACTCTGAAAAGATGTCGATAAGCCTCAGAATCTCGCGAAGAGTGTGACGGTGGAATAAAAAAAGAAACTCACTTTCTAGTGAGTTTCTTTTTTCTTGATTTTCCACAATATTATGATACCGTATTCCTAATTCCTAATTCCTAATTCCTAATTCCTAATTCCTAATTCCTAATTCCTAATTCCTAACTATTTTGTGGCTTCTCCGTTTTCATCTCATCGAGCCTCGAGACTATAATCGTGTAGATCGTATCCTTACTAAGAGGGATATTACTTCACAGAGATTTTCTAGTATGCTCCTCATGAAGGGGATACTCCTCCATGTACTTCAGGGGAAGTCTTGGAGACAAGCTGCAGCATATATAGGAGTTCCACATACGGCGCTGTATCAGTTTTATCGATCGATCGATGATTCTGACTGTATTCATGAGCTCGTGCTCACTATGATAGAGCGGAGGATTGCTCTCTATGTCCAAGATGAACGACATATCACTTCGGGTATACTCGACTGAGATATGATAGTCAGGGAAAGTATTGATTTTTATACCAAGTAAGAATCTCTATCAAAATATTTGCTTTTATCGAAGAAGTTATTATCATGTATTTACAACATTGGTTGTAGCTTTAAGAAAATCTCTCGGTCAGGGGGGATTTTTTTTGTTTCACTTTTTGTATTTTTTGAGTATAGTCATCATCATGAAGCTCATAGTCTGACTCGGCAATCCTGGACGTGAATACGAAAATACCCGACATAATGTTGGGTTTTTGATGATCGATACGCTCCGAGATGTACTCTGATTCTCTGACTGGTCGGACTCTCGATTCTCTGGAGTGGTGAGTGAAGGTACTATCCAGGGAGAAAAAATCCTCCTCCTCAAGCCAATAACTTATATGAATCTCTCATGAGAGTCGGTATCGAAGGCGGTGAACTTCTATAAGCTCGATCCTACCATAGATATCCTCGTACTTGTCGATGATCTCGATATGGAGTTCGCGAAGGTCAGGTATCGTAGAGAGGGAAGTGCTGGATGACAGAACGGTATCAAGTCCATCATCGGACAGCTCGGAACTCCCGAGTTCTCGCGGATCAAGGTAGGGATTGGCCGAGATGATCACTATAGTGTGAGCGACTGGGTACTCTCAAAGTTTAAAAAAGAGGAACTCGAAACACTCAGAGCGGATATATTCCCGATAGTACGTACCAAGGTAGAGGATTGGATAAAAAATAATCCATAATATATGAGATTAGATATAGCCATCGTACAACAGTATTGATATTCTCGTAACAAAGCACAAGCCATTATCGCAGATGGTCTTGTAACAGTGAGTGATAAGATAATCAGGAAGGTGTCATATGATGTATCTGAGAGTGATACTATAAATATATCAGAATCTCCTATACTCCACTATGTATCTCGTTCAGCTGGTAAGTTAGAGGGTTTTTTTCAGGAATTATGAGTCGAGGACCTTACGTGAAAAATCGCTCTCGATATAGGTTCTTCGACTGGTGGATTCACACAGATACTCCTTGCTCATGGTATAGATAGTGTTACGGCAGTTGATGTATGAACGAATCAACTTCATCCGTCTCTGAGAGATGATGCACGTGTTTGATTCCACGAGAATACTGATATAAGAGAATTTATAATTGATACTCCAGTAAGTATAATAACTATAGATGTATCGTTTATATCTCTCCGCGAGATATTTCCTATAATAGGCAGGTTCATAACTCCAGATGCAGATATATATGCTCTCTATAAGCCACAATTTGAAGTCTGAAAAGAGCATCTCCGAAAAACCGGAGTACCTAAAGATGAGATAATTGTGCAGAGGAAATTATCTGAATTCCTAGATTTCCTCAAGATATCATGATATGAGACCAGAAAGGTCTCAAAATCTACAGTTATCTGAGAAGCAGGGAATCAAGAATACATGATGCACATCGTAAGGAAAAAGTAATAGCTAATAGGTAAAAACTAAAACTTTGACTTTCCCCGTTTGCTCCTTATCTTTTCATTATTCACTATTCTTATTATTTTTCTTCTATGCGTATCATCTCCTGGAACGTGAACGGCATCCGCGCAACTCACAATAAGTGAGAACTCCAGAATCTCATCGATACATACGATCCTGATATGATATTTATGCAGGAGATCAAGGCTACTCCAGATAAGTTGACAGAAGATTTGCTGTCACCGATTCCATATGTCGCATACTATAATCCTGCACAGAAGCCAGGATATGCTGGAACAGGTGTATGGATTCACTCTCGAGTGTTTGAGACACATGATATCAAGTGGCAGACCAGTTTCCCTGGAGATCCTACAGCAGACGAGGGGAGAGTGGCACATGTGAGCATGAAGAAAAAAGATACAACGAATAATCTTACAGATATAGAGAATATTATCGATATATTTGGAATATATTTCCCAAATGGTGGAAAAAGTGACGCTGCATGGGAAGGAAAGCTCGTATTTTACTCTGAATTCGGAAAATATATGGATACACTCAGAAGTCAGTGACACGAAGTCCTCTGGTGAGGAGATCTCAACTGTGCGCATCATGAGATAGACCTTGCTCGTCCTCGTGAAAATGACTGAAAGATAGGATTTCATCCACTCGAACGAGCATGGCTCGATAACCGTACACAAGATGAGTGGCATGATATCTGGAGAGAAGCCAATCCTATAACTCCTGATGTCTACTCTTGGTGGGATGTTATCACCCGCTCCCGTGCTCGCAATGTCGGATGGCGTATCGATGCATGGTGGGGAAGTAGTGGTATATCTGGACGGTCAACTGTTACATACCTTATAGAACATATGGGCTCAGATCATTGCCCGATAATGCTCGATATAGAGTTATAAGAAAATCTCCCGAATTCGGGAGATTTTTATATTCTTAAACTATAAACTAAATCCAGGAGGAGGATTACCTTGAGCATTCTCATACTCTATGATAAATGGATCAGGATAGTTCTTGTAGCACGCTACTGATGCTCATTCAGGACATCCGTATCCATTTCTCACATTATTGAGATCTTGACGGAATGCTCCTTCGAATGATGGGGCAGTTCCTCCACCAGATATATAGAGGTTGTTGATATCTGCACTTCCACCGATCGTATTACGAGAGAAGAGTGTTCCCTTGAGGAGAAGTTTTGTGAGTGGAACATTTCCAAATGACTGAGTCTCTCCATAGAATGATCCCTCTGCAAATATAAGAGCACGCATAGAGGTAACATCGTTACGTACTATTATGTTTCCTCCTGTTCCGTCAGCTCTCTTTACCACAATAATTCACATAATAGGATCAGTTGTATTGGCAGGAGGGATAGATGTATCTATGGTAAGATTACCACGGACTATAACTGTACGGAATCAGTTACTGCTCACACCTGAGAGTTGAGTATATGTGAGGTCTCCTTCAGCATAGTAGACACCATTGATAGATCTTGAGTCATTAGGAGTTACAGAACGAGTGAGAATTCCTACATTCTTCAGGATAGCATTCCTCATCGTCACAGTATTGGAACCCGAGTCTTCTCATATAACACCAGCATTGTTGAGATTAAAACTCGTAATGTTCGTTCCTGCAGCTCCTATGATGCGTACTCACTTCATACGTTTCCCAGTTATAGTGAGTGGAGTATCCTCGAAGTCATCATTATGAGTAGTGAGTCCATATGATATACCACCTGGTTGTGTATATACTGCACGTACTACCGGTCCGCGAGCAGTTAGTGGTGTGGCAGTAGTATCTCTTATAACACTAGCAGTAAAGGTACCTGTATTGCTCCAGTTAATATTACCAGAGAAAGTCCCTCATGTTGCGGTGATTGATGCTATCGTGATATATCCATTACGGCATACCGAGTCAGATCCATCTACAACAATACGATAAGTCATATTTTCATCGTATATGATAGCATCACCTATATTTGTCCAGTTCCCCATAGTATCTATTACTTCAAGGTGTGCCGTACATGTTTTCTCTCTTTGTATACACAGAAGAGGGTTTCCTCTGTAGTCTTGTACATCGCATCATGGAATGGTTATTGGTACAGGAGGTTTACAAAAATTATTACCTATAGTTGGTACACATGTTGCAAGATTACAGCTTCAAGGTATAGTTTCTGTACATCCTGGAATGGTAGTAGGGTTTGGTGGTTTACAGTTATTGTTCGCAGGTGTTGGTACACATATTTTTACAGGACCAGTAACTCCTGGAGGAGGTGGAGGATTACATATCGGGGATGTCTGATCTGGACAACCAACACCACAGAGCGCGCCATCTACTACTGTACAGACAGTGTCAGGAGTATTACAATATTTTCCATCGACTTCAGAATAGCTTCCTTCACTATACTGTGTTATGTCTGATCATGAATTGTGTTTTTGAAAGTATCTATTTATAAGAATATTATTGGAGAATCTTGATATTATTTTCCCTGTAGCATATTCAAGAATAGGGTTTCAGAATTTATCCTTGAGTTGAACACATACATCTTCATCGGGAGTTACTGAAGTAGGGCAATATTTTGGATTTGTAGGATTTGTTATACTCGGGTCACATTCCAATACTACTGCTTTTGTTTGGAATACAGTTTCTCTCGGCTGACATATATCAGGAGTATCAAATATTACTCTACAGATTCCCACCTTTTGGGTTACACTTGATGGGAGTGTAAATGATTTTAATGTTGTAACTGTAATCTGAGTAAGTTGATCTGCATCACAAATAATGCGAGGTTTTCCATCGATGGGCGTATCACATACCCCAGGTACTCAATTAGTTGAGTTCACCCCAGATCCAGTAAGTTGTACTACAACAGGTCCATCTTGAGTCTGAAGAATACCGCCAGTCATGCCAATTGAGGATTGGTTGGATATGACGCTATAAGTACATTGGTCTGGGAGTCGAGCGGGATGAATCGCATCTATCATAGACCTCTCTCAACAACATCCATCTGTCGCTGTTGGTATACAGAGTGGCTTGTAGTATGCTTTACAACTTGCAGTATTGCCTCATGTTTTTGTACATGTCCAATCGTATGTTGTCGTACCAGTTGCATCAGTTGTTGATGTCATTGCTGAAGGTGTTCAGTACTTACATGTAGGGGTTGTAAGTGTTGTAGTTCTGAGAGTAGTATTGCTTGTTGTTGCATCACACTCAGGATGTGTAAAGCTCGCAGTACAGCTTGCAGTAGCTCATCAATTTTCACCAGAACAAGACCAGGAGTAGGTCTTAGGATTTGATAATCCTGTTGTGAATCATGACGGTATCCCGACGGTACAACTACCAGCAGATATCTCTGATGATAATTCACCTCTTGTTCCACAGACTCCAATCACTGGAGGTGGAGGTGGCGGGTTACAGCTAGCTGGGCGTGGTATATCTCTCCTTTTGCAAGGATCAATAGGATAATACGCGTCCCAGCCATTCGTACAGGCAATGTAGAGATTACCTGCAGACATACTAAAAGTGTAGTTGACACTATTTCCTCCATGGGTATCTCTATACCATTGTTCTTTTGCTCTCTCTGCATCCCCGATTCGTCCTTGTAGTACGAGGTCTTGGACATTTTGAGGGAGGTCATTTTCAAAGTCTTGTAGATGCCAACTTGCTGCAAATACAGATCATGAGGATATGAACAATACAATAAAAAAAAGTAATATTCTTGCGTACATAGAGGATTATTTATTAAAATAAAGTTTGATAGATTCGCCGGAAGATCCAAATATTCAGTTTCTCGTCCTTGTTAGTTGAAGTACTACATTGTCTACAGAGTATTGTTGTCTGAGAAAGAATGATTCAAAACGTTCTTTCTCCATAACTTCTTTTGAATCTATATGATCTAGTAATGCTATAAGCATAACAAGTCTATTTTTATTGTATTCTCTCTGATTGTCCATGAGGATCATATCTCTGGGAAGTACCTCAATAGCTTTTTTGATATCTGAAATAGCACCATCAAGGTCTCACTTATCAAACTTGAGAAGTCACAGAAGTTCATAACTATTATAGCCATTCACATTGAGCTCAATGCTTTTTTTGAGAGCTTCTTCTATCTTTTCGTGATTATTTGCATCATTTTGCATGTAGTATGCTTGTGCGAGGGCGAAGTATCCCATCGGATAGTTTTGATTGGTCTTGATTGACTTTTCTGCATACTCTATCGCCTTTGGTATATCATACAGTCCATCCTTGTTACTGAGCATGAGAGAACTGAGGGTAAAATATATCTCAGACTGTACTGGAAGAGATGGCGTATTGAGCGCATACTCAAAATACGGTATAGAATCCCGTATACTTCCTGAGAATACAAGATAACGTCCTATATTGAAGCTTGTCGTATAGTTCGTTTGATCCTGTTCAAATGCGAGATACGAGTATACATAAGCATCTTCATAATTACCCATAAGACTATGAAGGTGAGATATCTGGTTGTATATTCTTGCCTGGAGTTCCTCTGTACCAGAAAAACTCTTACTCTGAGTAAGTGCATTTTGATAATGCTCTAGAGCTCATGTATAGTTCTTATTGATCTCTTCTGCGTATCATCGGAACATGAGTATATCTGGATTAGTCTCGTAGCTTGGATCGAGCCCAATAATCTTTGCTATAAGCGCATTTGCTTTGTCTCGACTCGCAGCTTCACCGTACTCATATGTACCTTGATTTAGGGTATTCTGGAGTTGGAACATAAGAAGACTTATGATCTCTCCAGTGTTCGTCTGTCATGATGCAGAGAGTTTTGCATCATCGATGAGTTTTTGTATGAGTAACTCATTATCTGAAAAATTCGGAGAACTCAGAGAGCTAGCGATCTCTTCAGCTTCACCAGTACTATATCGTGCTAGGGTATCCGCGAGAGTTACCTCTTGGAGTACTGGAGTTGTTGTGGTCACATCTTCCTTGTTCCACCAACATGATGAGAGGAGCAGGGGAGAGACGACACAGAGTGTTATGATGATGAGAGATTGTCTCATAGAAAAAAAATTAAAGGGTAGAATTTTATAATTTAAGGTGTTGGGTAACGTATAATAACTACGCCTGCGCCACCTGCGCCACCGATAGAGCCATTACCTCCTCCTCCTCCTCCTCCCGTATTAGGTGTTCAGGCCGTTGGGTACCATGAAGGACTATTTGGTAGCCATGGACCACCGTTACCACCTCCACCAATTCACCCATTCCCTGGCCAAAAATTAGCACCAACACTTCACCTATTTCAACACAAGCCCGTAGTAGTATTATTAGAAGCAGCACCTCCTCCTCCTCCTCAAAAATACTCAGTATATCAGCGTATATTGGTAGCTGTACCAGCTCACCCACTACCTCACCCAGAGCTTAAGTGGGCATTACCTCATCCACCACTTGCACCACCACCCCCTCCACCACCATTACACCAGTAACTACTATTACAATAGCTATATCAGCCTATATTTCCTTGAGTTGCGCCTCATCGACCAGTTCATGCTGTTGTACTACATTGACCGGCTCATCATCCAA
>NW_028301447.1:0-33913 GCF_061612785.1 Hesperophylax consimilis | reverse complement strand
TACAAAAATGGGGAACATGATGCGGTATGGTTTTGAATCACGAGCGTGGGAAAATGCTCGGCCGCTCGTGTGTTATCTCTCTGACCAATTTCGCCAGGAGGATGAGCAGTTGCTGTCGCTCTTAAATTCTATTCGTCGCAATGAAATCGAAGATGATCATTATACGCTCTTAAATGAGCAGACTGATATTGCGTACGAAAATATCGAACCAACCAGATTGTATACCCACAACGCTGATGTAGATTTAGTGAATAATACAAAATTAGCGGCGCTCACTGGTAAACCTAAAACATTTAAGATGGCCGGACGGGGAAGTAAGCCACTGTTGGAAGGATTGGTAAAAAACTGTTTATCACCGGACACGCTCATCCTCAAAGAAGACGCAATGGTGATGTGTACCAAAAACAACTTTGAAGCGGGGTACGTTAACGGTACGCTCGCTAAAGTTGTAGATTTTGAACGTGAGACCGGCTTGCCAATTATTGAAACAACAGAAGGTAAACGGATTGTAATGGCAACTACTACCTGGGATGTGATAGAGGATGGCAAGACACTCGCTCAAATAGAACAGATACCACTGCGCCTCGCTTGGGCGATTACCGTGCACAAGAGTCAGGGGATGTCGCTTGATGCGGTGGAGGTGGATTTGAGTAAAGCATTTGTATTTGGGCAGGGGTATGTTGCATTGTCTCGTGTCCGGACGCTCGCTGGGCTTAAGGTGCTCGGACTGTCAGTTAATGCACTTCAAGTTGATCCAAAAATTGTGCGTCGCGATGCGGGTTTCAAAAGTGAATCGGAAGCAGCCGAGGAAACATTTGTGGCGCTTGACCCTCAAGATTTACATACAATGCACGAACAGTTTGTCACTGCCCTCGGTGGTAAAGTTCCACAGGCTGGGGAAGTGAAGGTTAAAAAAACATCATTTGAGCGTGTCCAAAAAGAAAGTACCTATGCTCTAACACGCCAGTTTATTTTAGAAGGTAAAAAAATAGCAACAATAGCCAAAGAGCGAGAAATGACGGTGGGAACGATTATTAGTCATGTCGAAAAATTGGCAGAGGAAAAGCAGATTACTGCGGGTGATATCAGGCAGATTTTTGAATATGATTTTGATATAGATGATGCCCTTAAAAATATTGGTGATGCTGTCGCGCAGCATGGTTTAGAAAAACTAAAACCATTGTTTGAAGCCACTGGGGAACAGTATGATTACGAGGTGATTCGACTTGTTCGAGCAATGATTGTTGTGTCGTAATCCTATGTCCCCAGTGTTCCAAATGGGACATGATCTGTTTGGTATACTACGGGTGTTCGTGTCGCGTCTTGTACACGGAAGCTTATTTATAATCTAATTAAATACATATGAACAAAACATTTACCACGTTTGTATTTGCGTTTGTCTTTATGGCAGCAGTTGTGGTGGCGCCAGTAGCGCAAGCTATGGAAGCTACGTCAACAGCAACTACAACCACGACCGTTTCTACTTCAACAGTAGCTACAACTACTGTGGCAACTACGACACCCACAACAAACGCTACTATCGCAGGTTTGCTTGCACAACTCGCTAAACTCACAACATTGTTTAATGAGTTAAAAGCAAAGCTCACAGGCACACAAGCTGAAATCAAGGAATTACGCGCTGACATTCGCGAAGGAATGACAGATGCTGATATTAAAACGATTCAGGAATTACTCGCTTCTGATCCAACAATTTACCCTCAGGGAATTGTAACGGGTTATTTTGGTCCAATGACCAAAGAGGCTATCAAGCGTTTCCAAGCCAAGAATGGTCTTGAGGTAACAGGAGAAATTGATGCTGAAACACGCGCAGCAATGGACGCGATTATCGCTGAACGAAAGGCTGATGGTAAGTTCCCAGTCGGACTTCTCCTCGCACCAGGCTTGAAAGATAAATTTGAGCACAAACTCAAAATTCGCTGTGACAAGACAGCTTCGACTACAGCCAACGGAGCGTTATGTGAACGAATTAAAACAAAGTATAAATTTGAAGTAGACGACAAAGGAAGAATTAAAATGGAATCAGAGATGGAAAGAAAGATGGATAATGACGATGACGAAGACGATGATGAAGATGAGGACGAAGATGATGAGGATGAAGATGATGAGGATGAAGATGAAGATAACTAAGTAAATTAAAAAACACCGTGTCAACAGACACGGTGTTTTTTAATATGCTAGTATGAGAAAAATTCTATATTACGCTATGCTATCTTGGAAAATTGTTACACGACGGTTACGGATCAAAAAAACTCGGCCAAAAAATTCGACCTACCTGACACATAAAGAGCTTGCCCGGCAACTGATACTCGAACGATTACAGTTTTATAATCAGACAGGCGAATACACTTATAATAGAGTCGCAATTCGTGATCAGCGACGTTGTTGGGGTAGTTGCTCAAGTAAAGGTAATTTGAACTTTAGTTACAAGCTTTTGTTTTTACCACCTTGTTTACGTGATTACATCATCGTGCATGAATTAAGTCATTTAAAAATACTAAATCATTCAGCGGATTTTTGGAACATTGTTGCCATGCAAATGCCTGATTACAGTATTCGGATGCAGACCCTGCGCAGTGTAGAAAAAACTCTCGGTACCTCAATAGGTGCTTTAAAGAAATATCAACAGGAACATCGTTGTAGTGGTTGTGAACAGTTGCCATCGCCTGGGTGAAATAAACTAGCGTATACTACGTAATAGTAAAGGTAACCTTACATTTTATGACATATATAGCCATTTTAGCCGCAATTATCTTTGGAGCCTACGCTTCGTTTAACTATTTTTTACCTCAGACTTCACAAAATATAGAAGGTGAGGACAGTAGTATTATGGATCCCATTAACGCTGCTAAACAAGCCGCCAGACAACTCGAGGGTAATAATCAATCTGATACACCATCTATGACAAAGCAAACAAGCAATCAAAACGATCCTGCAATATTGCCAAATACTACTGCTGCCATGATGGTGGCGGGCGGCTGTTTCTGGTGCGTTGAGTCTGATTTAGAAAAATTACCCGGGGTGAGTTCAGTAGTTTCAGGCTACGCCGGAGGTACCACTCAAAATCCTACGTATCAAAATTATGGTAGTGGAGGCCATCGGGAAGTTGTTGAGGTAACCTACGATCCATCAGTAATTTCATTTGAAGAAATCCTCATCTACGCAATGAAGCATATGGATCCAACTGATGGCGAGGGTTCATTTGGTGACCGTGGTAAATATTACACTCCTGCGTTTTACTACAGTACAAATGGAGAAAAAGCGATTATCGACAATCTGATCAAAGAGGTAAATGAAAAAGGTCCCTATGATAAAGATTTAGCAGTAGCGGTAGAGGCTACTCCTACATTTTACGCCGCTGAAGATTATCACCAAGATTACTATAAAGGTACACTCTCGAGCTTAAAGTACAAATACTATCGTAATGCATCCGGACGAGATACATTTATAGAAAAATATTGGGGAACTGACACGAAAGCGTCACTCCCATGGCGTAAGACTACTACAAATTCTAATACTTCATCTATGAATGATTCAACCTGGCAAAAGTATGTAAAGCCAAGTAAAGAAATACTCCGCACGCAACTTGATGATGTGACATTTAAAGTTACTCAAGAAGAGGGAACAGAGCGAGCCGGAACCAGTCCGTTAGATAAAAATTACGAACGAGGAATTTACGTTGATATATTGTCGGGCGAGCCTTTATTCTCATCAAAAGACAAATTTGATTCTGGAACAGGTTGGCCGTCATTTGTGCAACCAATTACTGATAGTGCCGTCACTGAACATGAAGATAATACCTTCTTCTCAAAACGTACTGAAGTCCGCTCAGCTATTGCTGATAATCACTTAGGGCATGTATTTACCGATGGTCCCCGTGACCGTGGTGGTATGCGGTATTGTATGAATGGAGTGGCACTGCGGTTTATTCCCGAGAGCGAAATGCAGAGTAAGGGTTATGGGATGCTTATAAGCGCATTATAAAAATGATTTAACGGCCGGCACATTTACATGTGCCGGCCGTTTTTCAGTAATGCTTTTTTGTTATTTTCGGCGGATGCGGTGTCTTTGCTGGTGAAGAACTCCAACCGTTTTTCCCGCCAAAAACAATGATTAGAACCAATAATGTCAACGGACCACATAGTGCGATGGCCAAGCCGAGATTTTCCATTCCACCCTCCATATATCTCCTGTAATAGTATTTGATACCGTTAGTTTTGTCCAATTTTATTATCTAGGATCTCTGGAGCGTGTTTGACTAGTTAGTTTAGAATATAATTTGTTATACTAAACAACATGAAACTTCTTAAAATCAGCTGGTTAGTATTGGGTGTGTGTTTACTGGTAACAACGGTCGCTCCATATCTCTCATTTGCACAGAATGCTTCATTCGAAGCAACTGAATCTATTGAAGCGGTCCCTACACCTGCAACAGAAGCTGTAGCCCAAACGCTCCCGGGGACGGTGTATATGTTTGGTCGCGATGATTGTGGTTTTTGTAAAAAACAAAAAGAATTTTTTGCAGAGGAAAATATTCCGTTTGAGTACCTCAATATCGTAACCGATACGGCTGCTAAGGATTTGTATAACCAGGTGGTTGCAAAACATAAGCTCACAAAAG
This sequence comes from Hesperophylax consimilis, assembly GCF_061612785.1. Lineage (NCBI taxonomy): Eukaryota > Metazoa > Arthropoda > Insecta > Trichoptera > Limnephilidae > Hesperophylax > Hesperophylax consimilis. The sequence goes on along the minus strand of NW_028301447.1, from coordinate 29,274 downwards.
TGACACCTATCACGGTCATTGGGGAACGGGTCTTTTTAGGATTTAATAGTCCCATGACCACTGGCGCTGACATGAAAGCAGCAATAAAAAGTGCTGAAAAAAGTGATGTCATAACGGTAGAAGATCATTTGGCACGAGCACCAAAACAAGATGTGTCATTTGGCGGAGGATGTTCAGAGATGGGTTGTACCGAAGGAGAAGCCTCGTACGTGTTTGACCTACCATTTGTGGGAGTGGTTGATTTAAAAACCTTTTCGCTCTTCGGACTGTCGCTTTTGCTTGGGACTATCGACGGATTTAATCCGTGTGCCATGTGGGTCTTGATTACGTTCTTGGCAATTTTGGCGCAGGCTGGTTCACGTCGAAAAATGATATTCCTGGCTGGAGTATTTATTGCGGCTGAAGCCATTATGTATAACTTGATTCTGAATGTCTGGTATAAAACCTGGGACTTTGTGGCGCTGGATCAGATTGTGACACCATTAGTTGGTTTCCTCGCTTTGGGGGGTGGAACCTTCTTTTTGTATCGTTGGTACAAGAATCGAAACACAGCTTTGGTGTGTGATATTACTAGTATCGATTCACAAACCCGCACTATCAATAAATTTAAATTTATTGCCAACCAAAAAGTAACCCTGACAACAGTGTTCGCGATTCTAGTGATAGCATTCTCCGTAAATGTTATAGAATTTGCGTGTTCTATTGGTATCCCCCAGGCGTATACAAAAATACTTGAATTAAATATGCTCACGCTACTTGAGCGACAATGGTACATCCTCGTCTATACAGCAGGGTATATCATTGATGACTTATTGGTATTTGGTTTAGCGATTTGGGGGTATAGTAAAATTCAAGCTCACGGGCAGAAGTACGCACAGTATTCACTTTTGGTTGGAGGTGTTTTAATGTTTATTTTAGGAGCGCTCCTTATTCTTAATCCGGGCTTATTGGTTCTCTAGCATATGGAAGAAATAGTGCTGATTGATAAGCCGAAAGGCATCACTTCATTTGATGTTATTAGGCGAGTTCGGAAACAAATTAACATCAAAAAAATAGGCCATGCCGGAACGCTTGATCCGCTGGCTACTGGGTTAATGATTTTAGGTGTGGGAGCAGGAACTAAAAAGTTAACTGAACTCATTAAGCTCGATAAAGAATATATCGCAGAGGTTCTGATTGGTGAACGTCGGACCACAGGAGATATGGAGGGGGAGATAGTAGAATCTGTTGAAACAGTGGTTCTTGATCCGGCACACGTTCTGGTTGCGGTATCAAGTTTGGTTGGAACAGTTAGTCTTCCGGTGTCTGCCTATAGTGCTATTAAAAAAGACGGTGTACCGATGTATAAACGAGCACGAGCAGCCGAGAAAACGGGAGATACTGTTACAGACGTACCAATGCGTGATATGACAGTTTATAGTGCTACGGTAGGAAATATTGAAGTTGTTTTCAAAGACGCAACGATGACTACGATTTCACGATTGCTTGTCACGGTGACATTTTCTGTGGGGAGTGGCACGTACATTCGTTCACTGGCTGAAGAGTTAGGTAGGCGGTTAGGGTATCCCGCCACGTTGGCGAACTTGCGCCGCACCAAGGTTGGTGAATTTACAATCGAAAATGCAAAGTTGATTGAAGATTTATATCCGGAACAATAATCCCAGGGGTACCCTGGGATAAGTAGGAGGTCCTGCCTCGTACTTTAAAAATATGTGGTGTAATTTTAATAACTACTAAAATATTAAAAAAAGAGCCGGATGTTTCCATCCGAGCTCTTGCCTGTTTAGGGCTGCCGTTCGTTTCTTATAATGTACGCTTTTACTGCGGCGATGATTCGTTCATCTGCTGGTTCATCTGCCAATCGGTCAGTTGGGCGGGTGATGATATCAAAAATGTCATCTACCCCTTTTGCAACGAGCCATTGGCTGCCCGTTTTATTGTTCACCATGTACGTGCCTTGGTTTTTGTCGGCACACGTCACGACTAGTCCATAATACGCGCTTTTTGGGTCGGCATCAGGAATTCTATTTCCATCCCGGTAGGGGTCGTCTTCAAGTAGTGGCGAAAGCCAGAGACTGTTACTACGATTCCGTGTACTCATGGTGCTCATCCTCTGTATATTCCCCCAGGTGATAAGCAAAATTATTATACATTAAAATACTGATTTGTATAGGTAAAAAGAAAACCCGGATATAGTTCCGGGCACTAGAGGCCAAATGTACGCTGTCTATCTTTGTCAGCTTTTTCTTGAGCAAGTTTGAGATTCGCAGCTCGTGTTTTTTTTGATTTTACTGTCCGTTTATCTTGCAGTTGATCGACGATGACATCAATCAATGCAACTTGCTCGTGTATTGGCATGATTTCGAGTGCAAACGCCTCTCGTTGCAGAGGTTGTGCAAGCCAGTCCATGAACTCCTTGCGGATGGTCAGGTGGGCATTTCTGTTCGCTACCCGGTAGCGCGCAGCCTTTTTGCGGTAACGCTGGTACAGCCGAAGAACTCGTTCCTGGAAAGATGTGAGGGGCAGGGTGATTGATTCCATTACGTACCTCCTCTGAGGCGAACAATATTAGATGGTAACGGTTCGATGACTTGGAAGTCATCCTCCTTGTCATAGATTAGATATTGGTGAAGACGATCTTCAGCCTCCCTCCATAAATGGTGATGAAGTGGGGTGGTGCATTCCCGCCGATGAAAATCAGAATGAGCACATAACAGGTCGTTGCTCACTCCGTACCGTATTGCGGTGAGTCCACCGTGTTCGTCGCAGTATCCCCACAGATACCAGGTACGCCAAAAATTGTCTGCACTGTGAAAGAACTTTGTTTTGCCGAGATCAATAAGCTGATCGCTCATGTGCGTCTCCCGTTTGGTTTCTTTAAATAATATACCATAAAAATGCTATTTGTCTATAAAACTAACAGTACGTTATACTGTACACATGAGTTTCGAACATAACCAAGAATCACAGCAAAGTTTGAATGACTTTTATCGTCAGAAGCATATCTTCATGCAGAAATGGACTATAGAGGGCAACAAAGATGCTGAACCAAGTATTGTTGCTGGTATAACAAAAGAAGTCGAAGACAGAACTATAACTCCAGGTGAGGGCATAGCACGTTTGCAAGGTATAGATGATGGCCGAATCGAGCGGTAGGGTTTACTTTAGAACAAACTTTCAACGACGGCCTTAACATCACCCCCATCAGCATTTCCACCGACTTCTTTCATAACTGCGCCAACTAAAATTCCTAGTTTACTTTTATCGGTCACACCGAGTTCAGCTTTTTTAGCTTCGGCAATTGGTCGAATTTGGTCTTGGGTAAGTTGTGTTGGGAGGTAGGCTTCGAGAACAGCGAGCTCTAGTTTTTCTGGTGCAGCCAACTCATGTCGTCCAGCGGCTTCAAATTGAATGATTGATTCTTTACGTTGTTTGGCTAACCGTTTAATCACTGCCAAAATACCTGCATCATCGAGTTGATCTTGGGGAGTTTTACCGGTTGCAACCAGTTCGTTCGTGCATGCGGTCATGATACTGCGAACTGTGGTTAAGGTGACCGCGTCCTTGGCCTTCATGGCTGTTTTAAGAGATTCGCGTAGTGATTCGTGAAGTGACATAAATATTTTTTTTGTTAGTCCTGTCATTTTAGCATAAATTTACTAAAATCAGCTTAAGAGGCGGTGTGGTACAATGTCGCCATTATGGATCCAATTTCAATTGTAATGGTGCTGCTATTGTTGGCGATTTTTGCAGTATTAATCTATGTCTTTTTTATTAAAGTTGAGGTTAAAAAAGACGAGAGTGCTGGGATGCTTTTGATGCAACAGCAACTACAGGATTTATCCAAAACCATGCGTGAGCAGATGAGTGAAAGTAACAAAGTTGTCCAGCAGGGGAGTCAAATGCAGTTTCGCGAGAGTAAGGAATTGATGCAACAAATCAACCGTGACGTAGGGGAGCAAATTCGTGCCATTCAGGAGAGTGTTACTACGAAACTTCTTCACGTTGAAAAAAACGTCGCGGCAGTGGGTGAGAGTAGTAAGCAAGTTTTTGCAGTCGCAGATCAGTTGCGAGAATTACAAAATATTTTAAAGAACCCAAAGCAACGGGGTATTCTTGGTGAGTACTATTTGGAAACGGTGTTACAGAATGTCCTGCCGCCAGAAAGTTTTGCGATGCAACATGCGTTCAAAGACGGCGAGATTGTTGATGCGGCCGTTTTTGTTAAAGGTAAGGTGATTCCAGTAGACTCAAAGTTCTCGCTTGAGAATTACAACCGCTTTGCTGAAGCAGCTGATGGTCAAGACAAAGTAAATTATGAAAAAGCGTTTGTGAACGATTTAAAGCTGCGCATTACAGAAACTGCTAAATATATTCGTCCCAGTGAAGGCACAATGGATTTTGCCTTTATGTTTATTCCGCATGAGGGGATCTACTATGACTTGCTGTCCAATCGAGTTGGAGCAGGGGAGGACAACCTCATCCAGCGTGCCGCGGGTAAGTACAAAGTAATTATCGTCTCACCGACTTCGTTCCTCGCTTATTTGCAGACAGTACTGCAAGGCCTCAAGGCAATGGAGATCGAAGAAAAAGCGCAAGACATCATTAAAAATGTTGAAAAACTGTCCGGACATATCGCCAAATACGAAGACTACTATAACAAGCTCGGCACCACGCTCTCAACCACCGTCAATCACTACAACGCTGGGTACAAGGAACTCGCCAAAGTAGATAAGGATATCCTTAGAATCACCGGTGAAGCAGCTGGGGTAGAGGTACTCTCAATTGATAAGCCAGTCAAAAACGACGAGTAGCAGAAATGAAAAGCAATACTCAAAAAGCCTTCGCTATGCGAAGGCTTTTTGAGTATTGCTGGTTACTGCGCGAGCAATTCCTCGCGTACTTTGCCGAGGTGGCTAGCAGCTAACTTTTCATGAATCTCCAGCTCCACAATCTCGAAGTCTTCTTGTTCCTCTGGTGGAAGTGCATCGTAGTACTTGCGGACATCTTCGTCAGAGACGCGAGCAGCGGCTTTCGTTTCCATAAATGTAGCGGTGGTGAGACGGCGGAGCACGAGGGCACGATACGCATCTTCAGTGAGACCAAGCGAAGCAATGTAGGCAGCGAGACCGGCCTCGTCAGTGTGGTTGTAGAGTTCTCGTTGCCAAGCGAATTGTATTGCTGTGTCAGACAACTTTGTTCCAGCAGTCATAGCCATTTCGTATAGACGGGCATCATCCTCAACTTGCTTAAGTGCGCTCGCTTCGGCGAGACTCTTCTCTTCAGGGTTCAGGGCGGAAGTATCAATCTGCTGAAGCATGATACGCTTGGCAATGTCTAACTCGGTTTCGACTACAGGAGTCTCGACGGGCTCGGGTGCTGGTGTTATTTGCTGGTGACGATAAATGAGTATCACGAACGTGAGGGCTACCATTACCGCAATAGCCGTGAGTATATAAATGATGATTTTCATAACTCTATTATTGCACTCGACACGGAACAAAAATTATCATGCTGTGTATTAGTTTTGATTAATTTTGCTTGGGGTGTCATATACTTGTAGTACATGAATCTGCTCAAATATTTTGTCCTGGCCTTATTACTTCTACCGGCGGCATCTGCTTTTGCGACGCCCAATCTTACGTCTTCACCGCGAGGTCCATACGGTCCATACTATGTGGGGCAAATGCCGATTTTTTATTACAACCTGAATAATACCGGTACTACTGATACCGGTACCCAGCGACCGCTCATGAATTCGAACTGGGTAGCGGTTGATATGTTTTCTGATAACAACTATCCATCGGGTAAGGGGCCACATGGCGGCTGGCAGTGGGTGTCAGGAGATGGCTTTGGTCCAGTACCAGCGGGAGGTACCTTGATAGTGAATAATGGTGGTCCTGGCAGTACTCCGCGTTGGCCTGACAATGACTATTGTATGGGTGCCACTGGTAATCATCGGGTGATGATGTACGTTGATAGTAGTAACAATGTGCCTGAGACAAATAATAGTGACAACAACTCCGTCTGGTCTAGCTTCACGGTGGTGAATCGTCCAACTCCAGCCCCTGACATGACCACCGCTCCTTCTCTGACACCGCTTGGTCCATATATCCAAAACCAAACAGCACAGATTCCGTTTCGTTTTTTCAATACAGGTACGTTAGTGGCGACCGCAACCCTCAAGGCGCGGGCGCAGATTGATTTTTATAATGACGGTACTGCCAATGATGCGGTGACTTTAGGTGGTGCTGGACGACCAATTCTTGCGCTTGGTGAAAATCGAACCGAAAACTTTAATTGGCTAGCCACGACACCGGGTACGCACAGTATTCGTGTCACCTACGTTGATCATCGCTTTGAGACTGATGAAATTAACGAATGTAACAACACGACCGCGTGGGTTACGTTCCAAGTGTTGCCGGTTAATCTCGAAGGGAGGCTTTCTCCCCGAACTGTGGCCGCGGGTACCTCCGTCGCAACCACCTCATTTAGTATTCGAAATATTGGCTCTATAGCGGCTCCATCAGTCCCGTACCGCATTACCATTAATGGGGTACAGGTAGCCTCAAGTACGTATAACACCCCTGTGCCAGTATCTGCGACCTGGTCAACCATCACAGTGCCAAAATCTTGGACATCACCTATGCCTACAAGTACCCAAAATCTGCCTTACGCACTAGAAATCATTGACCCTACGCAAGGGCTTGAAGCAACGACGAGTGTGATAACCGTGACTGCCGCGCCACCACCAACCCCACGACTTATTTCATGTCCTACTAGTGTTTCTGTAGGGGTAGGTAACACAACGAATTTGACTGCACGCTACTGGAGTAATCTCCTGACCGCGCCAACATGTGCAACGGGAGGTTCAACTGATGTGACAAATACTACAACGTGGTCAAGTACTCTCCCTTTAAATGCCACGGTAACTACAGCAGGCACTCGAGGGGTGGTGACTGGCGTGGCAACGGGCAATTCGTCCGTTACTGCTACTTATAGTGGACTATCAGCGCCCACAGCTGTTACCGTAACTGCTGCGACGGCTACTATTGCATTATCGATCATTCCTGAGACGAGGTTTGCTCGATCGGGGTCAGTATCTGACTTACGATTGAGTATTACAGCAAATGTTAACCTGACATGTACCTTAACAGGGGCAGAGGGTTCACCTAATGTATTTTCGCACCTTGCTTCACCTACTGTGACTAACTATGATGTATATCAGACACGACCATTACGATCCAATTTACAACTACAACTGAGATGCGTGAATCCATTAAATCCTCTACAGACGGCAGAGACAAAAACATTTATTGAAGTGATACCTACCGTAAAAGAGGTGTAGTCTCTTTGCACTTCTGTGATTCCCATAACGTAAAACATCTGACGCGCACACAAGCGCGTCAGATGTGTATTATTTGAGACTGAATCGAGGAAGAGCGTAATCGTAATTGGGTGTTCGGAGTGTAAAGCTCGCCGATTTTGTAAAAAAATCTTTGAACCAGTTAATCGCAACACCGTCGATCATACCGTTTAAAACTGGACTCTGGGGCTTAAACGTCCACCAGGGTTTGGCTATGGTATTGGTGACTGACATGAACCGATGTCCATCAAAACGCACTGTCACGATTTGGGTGCGATTGCTGATTTTACAGTCCAAATAGGGCTTTTCCTCGGGCACAATCATTGAATAGAGACAAATACTGATATCACTCCGACGAGTAAGCTGTTGCACGTTCCCAATCAAATAGCAGTCGGGCAACCTGATGATAACGGGTGTTGGTCTCAATTGCATGTGAGCCTCCATAGTGTCTATTCTTGTCTTCCATAACTATAGCAAAACCCTTGCAATTTGGAAGCTTTTCTAGTATTATAGCGACCACTATGGCTACAACTACAAAAAAGGACGCCCCGTTTGCGGTTATCGAAACCGGTGGCAAGCAATACATCGTTTCAGTCGGTGATATTATTGAGGTTGAATTATTAGGTGAAAACGAAGCTGGAGCTGCTATTGAGTTCGACACAGTGCTTATGACCGATGACGGAACGAGCTCAAAAATCGGAACTCCGTACACTGGAACTAAAGTTAAGGCGACCTACCTCGGAATGGAAAAGGGACCAAAAATTACTATTCTCCGCTACAAAGCCAAGAGTAACCGCGACCGAAAAATTGGTCACCGCCAGAAGTACTCACAAATCAAAATCGAATCAATTGCCTAATGCAAACAAAAAATCCCTCTTTGGGGATTTTTTGTTATACTTAAGCATATGCATAATCCTGAAGATGTATCAAAACCGAATGAGCATTTTTTGTCTGCAGATGAAATCAGAGAGACTGTTGCCAGTATGTATACAAAAAGCAGCGAAACAGTCCAAGAGCGAGGACATGAACTCCTAGGTATTCTTGCCGAAGAACTCAAGGGCAGCTTTCCACTCTCTGATATTGAAGCTTCTCCATTTTGGCATGCTATGACCATGAGTGGGCAAAAGAAGTCAGATTACATACCGAATGCAACTAATCTCCAAAGTATTAATGCTCGTATTCAACAGTTTATTACAGAAAAGATCCGACCTTTAATTACTCCTGAAGCAGTGATGCCCATGAGTGATTTATTGGAGAGTATACGGGATATTAAAACTAAAATTTTTAATTCTGGAGATAGAAGTATTGGTGAGTTATATCTTTCTGAAGTTACGGAGCTCGTTATGGGTATTCAAAAAGAATGTACATTTTCTGTAACAAAAATTCCTGAGATTGATGCTGTTATTGGTGGTAGTGGCAATCCTGAAACTTCACAAAATCTTAATCATGATGAAGTCGAAGCAATCACAAAAAAATTTAAAATGTTGTATGAGCCAATACATACTAAATTTTTAAAGTATTTGGCACAGTCTTAATTGCTATGAGTGACACTATTAAAAACTGCGAATGAGTCTAATCTTTTAATTAACAGTAAGGTTGGACTTTGTGTTCAAGTTAGAAACAATAGTCTTTAGTTTATAGATTTGTAAAAAGAGACGAGCGCTATTGCGCTCGTCTCTACTTGCAACCTACTGTTGAGTCAATTTCGGACGCCACTTCTCAATCAGTCCCATAAGATACGCTCGATAACCGGGATTGGGCAGAATGTGCTCTTGTAAAAACCGGGCCGTAGTGGCTGTGGCAATGCACTGACGCTGTTTGTCTGTAGACATGAACACATACGGCGGTTGATTAAAGCGCCCGGTGGCGTGTTCTTCTTCGAAAATTGCTTCACGCAGTTCATTGAGGTCAAACGGGAGAATTGTCTCAGTCATACCATGTTCCTCTGCACGTTTCTGGGGCTACTATAGTTGATTGCCTCTGGATTGTAAATCAATACAGTCTCCGGAATTTACTAGTCTGTCCAGAAAGCCCTGACAGCTTGCTGCGGGGTAGTTTACCTTCATGTTTAAGTATCTCACTTGAAAAATGGATTAGGACCCAATAGTATTTCAGTTATGCGGAGAGCAAGTGCGCTGCTGTGATGTGGATCCAGACCTTCAAGCAAATATGCATCGCGGTTGGCTTGCATTATTAATGCAGTTGAATCCTTAAGAGAGAGCTGCTCGTACAGTTCCTTGAGATCGTCCAGTTGGAGTGTTTTATCGCGTACCATTTGTTGCTTAAGAACAAGTAAAATAATGCGCATTCGTTCTTCGGCATTAATATCTCTATCAGGTGCTTGTTCCATAAAAAATAAAATCAACCTCGGTTACGGAGAGCGTTTTTAATTGTTTCCGGGTCAGCGTATTCGAGTTCGCTTCCGGTCGATAATCCTCGGCCGAGATGTGAGATCGTGAGTGGCTCGTGTGTGTTTACCAATAGTGGCATGATAATTGATTCCACAAATCGTGCGGTATTCTCACCGTCGGGGTTCACGGCAAATCCTAAAATAACTTCTGATAGTCCTGCAGGAATGCGGGCCTCGACGGTTGATTTGAGTGCACCACCACGGAGCTTTTTACTATCTTCGCTGTGGAGGAGGGGAACGGTACCACCAAGTACAAAATATAAACCGTCATAGACGCCACTGCGTTCGATGGCTGTGATGTCACTATCAGCTGCGACCACCATGAGTTTATGTTGATCACGGTTGTCACTGGTGCAGATTGAGCATAGGGTACTGTCGCCACCGTTACTTGAGAAAAAGCGGTGACACGAGGCACATTCCACAACAGTGGATTTTAGATTGCCTATTAGTTCAGCTAGTTCAGTGGTGGTTGATTGGGGCAGGGTAAGAATATGAAACGCAAAGCGCTTAGCCTGGCGTCCGCCAATACCAGGGAATTTTTCAAAATGGGAGATAAGTTTGTCGAGGTTGGACACGGGTAGTATTTTAACATAGAAAAAGCGCCACACCCGAAGATGTGGCGCCGATGGCAACTGCCGGGAGACATCCTGTCCCCTTAAATGAGCCGTGTACTTAGCTTTAGCGGTAGTAAAATTATTTTATATTATAATATCTATGTGTCAAGCATCAAAAATCATCCCGACTTGAGGCACTCGCAGCGGCACTAAAACTATTGTGGTGGGTGTCGAGGTTGAGGAACCGAACGTGTTGACCATCAAAGAAGAGTTCGCAAGAACCTACCGGGCCGTTACGGTGTTTTTCTACGAGAATTTCAGCAATATTTGGTCGTTCTGATGGAGTGTCTTTATTCATTTTGTCTTCACGGTGAATGAACATCACTACGTCGGCATCCTGTTCGATCGAACCAGAGTCACGGAGGTCAGATAGTCGTGGCTTACCACCACGTTGCTCAACGGCACGCGACAGCTGTGATAAGGCAATCACCGGCACGTTTAATTCACGGGCGAGAATTTTTAGCGAACGTGAAATCTCGGTTACTTGCTGCACCATGGAGTCACTTGATTTGGCACTGGTTGGTGACATAAGCTGGAGGTAATCCACAATTAACATGTCGAGACCGTGTTCGTTTTTAAGACGGCGGGCAGACGAACGCATTTTGAGAATGTTGTTACCGGCTTGGTCGTCGATGTGAATTTGCGCCTCGGACAACTTAGACATCGCGGTTTGTACCGCTTCAAATTCCTGATCGTTTGATAGTTTTCCGGTACGGAGTTTCCATGAGTCGACGCCGGCTTCGGCAGCGAGCATACGATCAACCAACTGTTGGTCGGACATTTCGAGTGAGAATATTCCCACAGATGAACCGTATTTCAACGCAGCATTACGCGCGATATCGAGCGCAAAGGTGGTCTTTCCCATAGAAGGACGTGCGGCCAAGATAATGAGGTCGGATTTTTGGAACCCAGCCAGCAGGTTATCGAGGGCGGTAAAACCGGATTGGACGCCGCGTTTCTCGTCTTGGTTGGCACTGAGGTACTCAAATCGTTCCCACGCTTCAGTAAGCGAACTCCCAATCGTTTTAAATTTCTGCGTCGTCGGCGCGTTAGTTACTTGGTAGATTTTCTTTTCCGCTTGGTCCATCACTTCGTCGGTATTTTCAGGGTTGCTGTATCCCATCTCCGCAATTTCATCAGCGGCACCAATGAGGCCACGTAAAATTGCCTTACCTTGCACGAGCTCGGTGTAGTACATGGCGTTACCAGCCGCTGGTACCGTTTCAATCAGTTCTGTGATGTATGAGGCGCCGCCAACACGTTCGAGCGAATTACCCGCTGTGAGTTTACTCGTCACTGATACGATATCAATCGGATCACCTTTGATAAAAATCTGATAGATAGCTTCAAAAATAGTGCGGTGTTTATCGGCGTAAAAACTCTCGGGGAAGATAGTAACCGATACATCGTGCATAACGTCGGGCTTTAGTAAAATTGCTCCCAAGAGCGCTTTTTCAGCATCAATGTTATGCGGGGCAATCCGCAAGTTTTTATTTGTTTTTGCTCCATCTGGCATGTTGGGGCTATTGTATCACGATAAAGCGTTTGCCATTTTTTGATACTAGTTGTGGAAAGAGGGGACAATGTGTATAGTTCCCTAAGACACAGTATGGGGGATACAATGAAGTTCGAAACCGCCTTTGGCATAGCAACAGTGATAGCTCTCTTTGGTGTTGGTCTACACCCTACGTTCTGGGTTTTGCCCGAGCTTGTTCTGAAACTTGGGCTAGTAGTAGCAGGTTTGGGGTACGGGTATTTCTTAGGTTGGCCAGCGTTCAAAAGTTTGACATCTCAATCCAAGGTGAAAGAGTTGAACGTGTGTCCGTGCTGCGGAAGAGAGACTGTTAACTGTCCTTTGCACGTTGGGCACAGAGAGCTTAGGTAAATGAAAAAAGGCGGTTCCTACGGAAGCCGCCTTTTTGTGCATTACTTTCTTGTGTAGTGCATCATTACTCGCTATAGTTTTTGGCGGATGCTCACGTAAGGAAGAAAAAATGAAAAAACTTTTGCTCGGTCTACTCGCGCTGTCTGCGCTGGGTCTATGGAGTTCCGACTTGCAGATGTGGGACATTCCCATTTGGATGTATGCGGCACTCGGGACGATTTGCTTAGGTTCACTGCTTTTCTTAATCATTGTGAATATAGAAAGTAGTCCGAAACCAAAGGAGCCTGATAATGACCTCAACAAAGGCTAAAGAAAATTGCGAAAAGGCGGTTCCGATTGGAACCGCCTTTCTCTGTGTATTAAGATTTTGAAACCTTTGGTCCGTTGGCCCCGTCTTCGATGGTGTAGCCTTTGAGATTAATTATTTCTCGTAGTCTATCCGATTCATCCCAATTGCGAGCAATGCGAGCGGCTTCGCGTTCGTTAATGAGTTGTTTAATTTCGTCTGGTGTTTCATCAACTGAAACTACGCCTAATTTGAATAAGGCATCATCAAGTTCATCAGACAGACCAATCGCCAATACCTTATCAAAGTGCTTAATGGTGGCGCATTTAGCACTTGGCTCAACAGAATCGTCTTTGATTAATTCCCACATGAGCGCAATCGCTTTTGGTGTATCGAGATCATCATTGATAGCGGCATGAAAACGTTTAATGTAGTCGGCGCTAGGTTTGCCACTGACGTTTTTGTATTCCTCGTAGATATACCGTTTAAGTCTGAAGAGGGCCTGTTTAGCTGCTTTGAGGGCATCAAACGAGAAGTTAGCAGGAGAGCGGTAGTGTGAGGTTAGTAGTAAGTAACGGTAATCATCCCCGGTGTAGCCAGCATCAATGAGATTCCGTAGGCTAATGGCATTACCAAGGGATTTACCAATTTTCCCATTATCAATTTGCAGATGTTCTCCGTGGAGCCAGTATTGAACAAACTTTTTACCCGTAGCACACTCACATTGAGCAATTTCGCCATTGTGATGTGTCGGCATGTTATCAATGCCGCCGGTATGAATATCAATTTGTTTGCCGAGAGTTGCTATTGCCATGGCAGAACACTCAATGTGCCATCCCGGGAAGCCTTTGCCCCAACGGCTATCCCAACCAAGCTCTCCCTTTTTCCATACAGCAAAATCAGCCGGATGTTTCTTTTCAGTATTGACTTCAATGCGAGCGGCCTTTTTAATTTCATCGAGGTTGATGTTTCCTAAACGTCCATAGGTAGGGAATTTACTGGTGTCAAAATATATTCCGTCTGAGGTTTCGTAGGTGTAGCCTTTTTCTTCGAGTGTTTTTATCAGTGCTATCTGTTCAACGACATAATCGCTAGCCCGTGAAAATGTAGTGGGCGGCAACACCCGCAGTGATGCCAGGTCCTCATAGAAGGCGTCAATAAAAAAGTCAGACAGCTCACGCATAGCTGCTAGGGTCACTGGCTTACCTTCACGTTTGAGACCCTTCATCATTTTATCCTCGCCAGCATCACCATCGTCGGTAAGATGTCCAAAGTCAGTCAGGTTCATCGTACTTCTAACTTGATAGTGATTATATTCAAGTACACGTTTTAAAATATCAGCCAGAATAAATGAGCGTAAATTGCCTATGTGGGCGTAGTCATAGACAGTTGGGCCACAAGAGTACATGAGTACCTTGTGTCCATATAACGGAACAAAGGTTTCAAGTGTTCGAGATTCCGTATTGAAGAATTGGAGGGTAGGGGCATCGAACCGAGGTTCTTTTGTTGAAAATAGATTAAACATGATGTATCCAGTGTACCAAATAGAAGACTAAAGAGAAAATAACAAATTCAAAAGTTATTTTTTGCGGGTCGTAGTGCGATGTGCGATAATACGCTTATGTCTGATGAAAAAACAATCCCTCGTGGAGCAAAAAGAAGTTGGTTAGGAATTACACTCGCATTACTACTCGCCTTGGGGGCGTTCTTTTCGGGTTTACAACTTGATAAGTTAGTTGGTACCGAGGAGGCGAATTCGGGAATGTTGTCACTCTTTGCAGGCACTCCGGCAATCTCAAATAATGCTGATTTAACTGAATTCTGGAAAGTTTGGCAATTACTTGATGAAAAATTCGCCGCCGGCACAACCACGTTTTCGCTTACTCCTGAACAAAAAATTCAGGGAGCGATCGATGGCTTAGTGGCAGCCTACGGCGATCCCTATACCGCCTATTTCCCTCCGAGTGATGCGGAAGCATTTAACGAAGATATTGCTGGTAACTTTAGTGGGGTAGGGATGGAGGTAGGTATGCGTGATAATTTAATCACCATCATCGCTCCACTCTCTGGTACTCCAGCTGAAAAAGCAGGGTTGCTCGCGGGCGATGTGATTGTAAAAATTAACGGTACTTCAACTGAAAAAATGAGTATTGACGAAGCGGTGAGATTAATCCGTGGTCCTGAGGGTTCAGTAGTAACACTCACCATGTACCGTGTTGGTGATTTGGAACCAAGAGACGTCCCTGTAACTCGCGCAACAATAGAAATCCCAACCGTTAAAACAGAACAAAAGGGTGATACATTTATCATTACGCTGTATAGTTTTAATGCAATCGCTGAAACAAAAATGCAAGACGCCCTGCGTGAATATGTAAAAAGTGGAGCTAAAAAAATTGTACTTGATATGCGCGGTAATCCAGGGGGCTATTTGCAAAGTGCTGTGTCTATCGCCAGTTACTTCCTCCCATCGGGTAAAGTTGTGCTTCGAGAAAGTTTTGCAGATGGTAGACCGGAGCAGGTATATCGTAGTACCGGACGAACCCTAAAAGAATTTGCCCCAAAAGAAATGGTGGTCTTAATTGATGGCGGGTCTGCTTCTGCGGCAGAAATTCTCGCTGGCGCCTTGGCACAGCATGACTACGCAACATTAATTGGAACTGATTCGTTTGGAAAAGGTTCTGTGCAGGAACTCGTTCCGCTCCAAAGCGGTTCTGCGCTTAAAGTCACCATCGCTCGTTGGCTTACTCCTGACGGAACTTCAATTTCCCTCAAAGGACTAACTCCAGAAATTGTGGTTGAACGAACCCCTGAGCAGCGTGTTGCTCAAGAGGATCCACAGATGAAGGCCGCGCTTGATTACCTCGCTGGTAACTACGTGCCCGCAGCTACCACAAGTACAAGTACTAACAACCGATAAAATTAGGCTTCCGTAGCTAATTTTGATACCATCCACAAAATCTGGTAGTATTGTGGTCTTATAAGTCCGTAACTGCAAATAATCTAATGAAAGTAATTCTGACACGTGATGTGGCAAAATTGGGACGCCGCTTTAGTATCGCTGAGGTTCCAGATGGCTATGCACTCAATAAATTAATCCCTAGTGGAATGGCACTCGCCGCTACTCCTGAAAACGTTAAAAAGGTTCAGGCTCGAAATGAAAAACATGCCGAGACCAAAATAACTGAAGTAGCAGATTTTAAAACTGCTATCGCTGCGTTAAAACAGACCCCGGTTGTTCTTAAAGTTGATGCCAATGCGCAGGATCATTTGTTTAAAGCGGTAAAGGCAGCAGATATTGCAATTGCCTTAGCGAGCGCCGGGCACGCCATTCCGGTAGATGCTATTAAACTGAGCGAACCAATTAAGGCTTTGGGAGAATATCAAATCCCCGTATCTCTTGGAGACGCAAAGGACGAAATTACCATTAGTATTACTAACAAATAATTTTGAAGTATGGCTTCTTATCGACAAATTGCAGCGCTACTAGGGATTTGTATTGTGCTGGTGGCGGGACTCTCATATTGGGCCGGGCTTGACTCAAAGAGTAATCAACTTACTCTCAACGAAGATGCAACCCCGCTTGATACACCATTTACACCCAAAGAGCTCGACATTACTAAACCTAAAGACACAAATGTTATGAATCCAGTTGCTGTATTAGAAACAAACAAAGGAACGGTTGAGATTGAATTATTCAAAGACACCATGCCGGTAACCGCAGGTAACTTTGAAAAACTAGTACGTGAAGGTTACTACGATGGTATTAAGTTTCACCGCGTTATTGATGGCTTTATGGTTCAAGGTGGAGACCCATTAACAAAAGATGATGCAAAAATGAATCAATGGGGAACAGGAGGTCCGGGGTACTCAATTGCTGATGAACATGTTGTGGGTGCATTGCTCACAAATACTCGGGGCACCATCTCAATGGCTAACAGTGGTCCTAACAGTGGCGGCAGTCAATTCTTTATCAATCTTGTAGATAACACTAATCTAGACTTTGATAAACCACCACTATCATCAGCTCACCCAGTGTTTGGACGAGTAATCACAGGATTAGATGTTGTAGATGCGATTGGGAAGGTTCCTACTACTCCAGGCAATAACCGACCGGTTGAGCCTGTCGTAATCTCAAAGGCGACAATCAAGTAAAACTTCCAGAAACGGCACATTGCGTTGTCGCTGCTGCGGAAATTTTATTCCGCCGTACAATGAGTACGTCTACATAAAATTTCCTTGCGCTTCTAGCACTGCACTCGTTTCTGAAAGTCCGATCTAGTCGAGGCAAATTAAAAGAGTTTTAAAAAGACCGGCGCCCTTGGGCGCCGGTCTTTTGTGTGAATCAAGTAGGAAGTTAGGCAGTGGCCAACATCACATCAACAGCCTTCTTCGTTACTTTTTGACCATCAAACTTTGTCTTGCGCATGTTACGGAATGAAACAACTCCATCTGCCATTGCAAAAATAGTGTGGTCCTTAGCAATTTTAACGTTCTTACCAGCTTCAATTTTAGTTCCGCGTTGACGGATGATAATTTGACCGGTTTTTACAGCTTGTCCTGCAGTGATTTTAACACCGAGGTACTTTGGTTGTGAGTCTTTGAGGTTCTTGGCTGATCCTCCTGATTTCTTAGTTGACATACGATATAATAGATTTAGTTCCGGGATTATACAGTATATGCTCAATAAACTCAAGTCCTTACTCCTTGATGACACAGTATATAGGGCTTTTTTGCTGGTTTTTGTAGCTGTAGCATCGTTTGGGTTGGGGCGGATGTCGGTTAATGAGCCAACAAATCAGACTGCAACCGTAGCTCAATCCTTAGTAAATCTTCCCAAAAACCAGCTGTTACCAACAGTATCGAGTAGTTCAGTGATTGGTCAACCGGAGGCTAAAGCTGTGTCATCTTCGACAATTCCTGTCGTGCAGAACTTCGTTGCCTCAAAATCTGGCACAAAATTCCACGCCCTACACTGTCCTGGCGCAAAACAAATTAAAGACACCAATAAAATTTATTTTGGAACAGAGACTGAGGCGGAAGCGGCTGGATACACACGGGCAGCCAATTGTAAGTTTTAAATATAAACTCCATAAACGGCGAATTTCGTTGTTGCCGTTCGTAAATTTATTCTCACCGTACAAGCAGTACGGCTCGTACAAATTTACTCCGGCGCCTAGAACTTCACTCGTTTATGAAGTTTATATCAAGCTCAATATTAATAATAAAAAATGTGAAATTAGTATCATGTAAACTGATTGATAGCGTATAATAGTAGCTATGAACTTTTTACGATTACTCAAACAAGCAGCACGACTGTGGTTTCATAAAGGAGCTGAGCAATACGCTGCTGCATTGGCGTACTTTACGCCATTTGCTTTGGCACCATTGCTGCTTATTTCTATTACGTTGGTGGGGGTATTAATTGGTCGTGCCGATGTGGTCGCACTCCTTCTTCGTTGGGGAGGATATATTGATCCGGCGTTACCTGCATTTATGACAACGTCACTCGCAAACTTTGAGGTGTTAACTACCAGTTACATGCTGCCCGTGTTTGCGTTGCTGTTTTTCTCAATTATGATTTTGTTTGCACTGAACAGTCTCTCGAGTAGTCTACAAAAATTATGGGATGTCGAAAGTTTTGGTTTGAAAAACTTATTCTGGCGTTCCGGACGAGCGATTCTCTTTGTACTGCTATTCCAAGTTTATTTAGTGGTGACTATCATGTCTAATAACTTCTTTTCAATCTTGCATACAGGTACCGACTCGGTGCTGTTTCCGATACTCTCGCAGTTAGTATTTTTTGTGGCCACTACGTTACTCGTGGCCATTGGCTATGGTTTGCTACCGCTCTCAGCTCCAAAGTTTCGAGCTCGGTTGTACGGAGCAGTAGTGGCGACGACACTTTTCCTATTTTCACGAACGCTCGTATCGCTACATGTCGTAACCTCACCATCACCAGATATTTATGGGGCAGCTGGCTTGGTCTTTGTGCTTTTGATCTGGGTCTATATTTCAGCATGCGTTTTATATTTTGGAGCAGCATTTGCCAAAGTTTACGAACTGCAGTTACAGCAAAGACTTACCAAATAATTTCTGCTCGGTTGTGTTGGTTTAGATAGATGTTCGTTTTACTAAAATGCTTGCTGCCAAAAAAGCCACGGTAGGCAGAGAGGGGAGATGGATGTGGAGCAGTCAGGACCAAATGTTTTGTTTCATCAATGAGTACTCGTTTTTTAATTGCAGGTGATCCCCATAATAAAAACACCACGTGTTCACTGTTATCAGAAATTATTTTGATAACCGTATCGGTAAATTGTTCCCATCCGAGCCCTTGATGGGAGCCAGGTTCATGTGCGCGCACCGTGAGTGTTGTGTTGAGCAATAGCACACCTTGATCTGCCAAGTGCGTAAGGTTGCCTGTCCGGGGAATAGGTTTATCTAAATCTGAGGCTAATTCTTTATAAATATTTTGTAATGATGGAGGAATAGTAATTCCGTCAGGTACGGAAAAAGCTAAGCCATGAGCTTGTCCAACGGTATGATAGGGATCTTGCCCTAAAATAACCACTGCTACTTTGCTAAATGGACAATGTGAAAAAGCGTTAAATATAAGTTGCGACGGTGGGAATACGGTGGTTGTGAGATATGCTTCCCGAACAGTTATTGAAAGTGACTGAAAATAGTCTTTTTCAAATTCGCGTGCGAGCGCCGTTTTCCAGGAGGGTTCGATATTCACATTCATTGGGTAAGTATAGCAAAAAGCCGCCAATGGGGCGGCTTTCTTTCGTATCTTATTTTGCTACTTAAATTCAGGAACTTCGGCCGCAACAAGCGCGAGCCAAGATCCATCATCGAGCTGCATCGCAAGGTACTTTTCCTCACCAATGGTCACACCATAGCGAGGAGTCTTGTCGCCCTCAATGATTCTCGCTTGCGCATGGAGTGGCAGATCTTCAAAAGAAGGACTGAAGTGGCGTTGGAGTACTTCCACGTGAGCTTGTTCCAAATTTGGTACAGGGAACTTTTCGATGACAGCGTCAAGAATAGCAGTACGAAGTCCAGCGTGTATTTCCATGATATCACCTCTCTTTCTAGTGAGGATAGTACAACAGGCATTTAAACTTATCAATGGTTCAGAAATTAAACAAAAAAGCTCCCTATAGGGAGCCTCCGTTAAAACGGAAGTAGAGCCACAACATGATTTTTGTTTTTCGCTCAAGTGGCACTTTTGAGAGATCGGGAAGCGCGACCCATTTGAATTCCAAGATCTCATTCTTGGCTTTGAGTCGACCTTTGTACCGTACCGTATACAACACTACGCGTATGGTTTCGGTGGGGTCGTGACTTGTTCGAAGTATGCCCTCGCCCCATTTTCGGCACTCGTTACTCCCAATAGAAATGTTTAACTCTTCATGGAGCTCTCTCATTAAGGCCGTTAGCCATTTTTCATTTGGCTTACGTCCACCGCCGGGGAGTTCATACGTATCTGGTTCGTTAATTTTTTTTACCAGTAAAACGTAGGTTATTTTGCGAACGCGTTTGGTTAGCAATCCCCGGGCAATCATTCTGCGTCGTTTTTGTGCCAAGGCATTCTCCTTTTTCCGTAGGCACAATACCATATATTTTGATAACTGCACTTAAATTGGTAGGTTATAATTACTTCATATGCTTATCATTGATATCGAGGCCACAGGTACCAACGCCCACAAACACTCAATTTTATCAATCGGTGCTGTTGATTTACAAAATTCTACTAACCGTTTTTATGGTGAATGTCAAATGTGGGAAGGGGCCCATGTTATGGATGAGGCGTTAGTAGTGAATGGTTTTACTGAAGCTGAAATTAATGACCCTGCCAAGCAAACCGAAGCCGAGCTCGTCACGCAATTTATGGAATGGACACACGGCCTCGCTGATCGAACACCGGCTGGGCAAAACGTGTCGTTTGATCGTGCGTACCTTGAGGCTGCCTGTGCGCGGGCCGGTATTTCTTTTGATTTACCTTTTCGCACCATTGATGCACATACGCTTGGAGTCATGCATATGACAAAACGTGGCCTCACGCCACCATTTGATGTAGAGCATAAACATAGTGCACTTAATCTCGATGGGGTGATGAATTATTGTGGTATTCCTGATGAGCCAGATCCGCATAATGCACTCACCGGAGCAATGTCTCATGCAGAAGTAGTGTCACGGCTACTGTTTGATAAAAAACTTCTCCCCGAATTTTCACAATTTGAAATCCCTTGGCACAACTCATAATGATACAATGAGCTAACTATGGTTAAAAAAATGTTAGGTCTAGGAAAAAAAAGAGCTGCCAAAAAAGCTGAGGCTAATGTAAGTCATTGTCGTATCGTGACTGATTTGCTTGATCCAAAGGGTACAGATGGAGATGCGATTCAGTCATGGCGCGTGTTTCGGATTATGTCTGAGTTTGTGAGTGGTTTTGAACTCCTGCGCAACCATGGACTAGCAGTCACCTTCTGGGGGAGTGCTCGAATTGAGCCGGGCAATCCCTACTACAAAGCCGCTGAAGAACTAGCAGCTAAGCTAGCTAAAAAAGGATTCTCTGTTATCTCTGGTGGTGGTCCCGGTATTATGGAAGCGTCAAACGTCGGAGCCTTTAAAGTGGGTGGTAAGTCTGTTGGCCTCAATATTCAATTGCCATTTGAACAAAAGCTTAATCCGTACGTCACAGAGTCTCTCAGTTTTGATTTCTTTTTTTCACGCAAAGTAATGTTGACGTTTGCCTCAGAAGCGTATGTGTATTTCCCAGGAGGGTTTGGAACATTGGATGAGCTTTTTGAAATATTGACGCTCGTGCAAACTAAAAAAATTGCCCCCATCCCAATCGTGCTTATCGGAACTGAGTTCTGGCAGCCACTCTTAACCTGGTTTGAAAAAGACCTGCTTAAAAAACATAAGGTAATTAGTAAAGAAGATTTAGATTTATACAAAGTTTTTGATTCAATTGAAGAGGCATATAAATATATTCTTAAAAATGTCGATTGTAACAATATTCGTCAGTACTAAGTATGAAATCTAGTCACATTGTATTTGATATCGGTGGGACAAAAACTCGAGTCGGCATTTCTCTTGATGGAGAAACAGTTACCAAGGTCGCAAGTTTTTATACCCCAAATAACCCTAAAGATGGTGTAAAGAAAATTATTGAGACAATTGAAGAAATTGTAGATGATACAAAAATCATTACTATTTCTGGAGGTATAAGAGGTGTATTGAGTGAAGAGAGGAGAGGAATTGTTCATGACGATGTACTGTCAGATTGGGTTGATTTTGATGTTCTTGAAGCATTGGGTAAAAAATATTCTGTACCGATGTATTTAGAAAATGATGCTGCTCTCGCCGGTCTTGGTGAAGCACACTATGGTGCGGGAGTTGGGGTTGATTTGGTGGTGTACCATACCGTAAGTACCGGAGTAGGAGGCGTCAGAATTTCTAATGGTCACATTGATGCCGCTTCAGCAGGTTTTGAACCTGGTCACCAAGTTTTGGATATTGACCGCACTATTTTAGGTGATGATATTGTGCCGACTCTCGAGAATTTAGTGTCTGGGGCGGCTGTTGAAAAACGCCTTGGTACAAAACCGTATGATATTCCACAAGAGGACGTTATTTGGGATGAGCTCGCAGGTTACTTAGCGCAGGGTCTACGTAACACTATTTTATATTGGTCTCCGGAGGCGATTATTCTCGGCGGATCTATGATTATTGGTGATCCAAAAATTCCGATTGAATCTATTCGTAAAGCTACTGTTTCGGTGCTTGATAGTTTTGTGGAGTGTCCGTTTATTACGACGGCGAGTCTCGGAGATGAGGCAGGTTTGTATGGCGCATTAGCCCTAATCAAGCAGCACTCCTAGAGAGAAGTTCCAGAAACGGCGAATTTCGTTGTTGCTGTTCGCAAATGTATCCTCACCGTACAAGAAGTACGGCTCGAATAAATTTACTCCAGCGCCTAGAACTTCACTCATTTCTGAAACTCCATTTTAAAACTGAGATTTTAATATTGTGAATTAGAAAAGCGGCACCAGGTTGGTGCCACTTTTGTTAGTGAGCGATTCTGACTCGTACGGAGTTCTTTTGATTGTTATGTCTTGAGTATTGGCAAAACACATCAACAGAGTGAGGTTTTGCATCAAACAGTCGTTTCGATACTCTCACATATGCCACGCGCTTTTTCCACCAACTCGGGTAGACAGTCTGGCAATCTTGGTGAGAGTCAAATTCGACTTCCAAATACCAGCCGAGGAGATGTGAATCACCAGGTTTGATGAACTTTGTGACCCAGGCTGATTTCAAATGCTGTTTTTGCCCCAAGAATTCAGGAACAAATGAGTACCGTAGAAATTGTTGCCAGCCTGAAAGCTTTTGGTTTTCTAGGGTGGGCACAGATTCTGTCATCAGATGTACTCCTTCTAGCAGTTGTTTCTAAAACCGATACTACCATAATTTTGCAGACTGTCACATCTGTCGTATAATACCCTCGCTCGAGGAGTTTTCTATTAATGTACAGCTCTTTGAGAAATTGAAAATTTTTATCATTCGCTTAACTTGTAAACACATATATGTCAGAAAATTCAAATCAAAGCGTTTCACCGATACGACCATTAGGAGACCGAGTTATTGTTCGACCGCTTACCGATGCTGAAGCCGGTACTTTGTCAGCTTCGGGTATTATCATTCCTGATTCAGCTAAGAAAGAAAAAACCTGAACAAGGAATTGTAATTGCGGTAGGTTCTGGTAAATGGAATGAAGACGGTGATAAACGAATTGCCATGGAAGTAAAAGTTGGAGATAAAGTTATCTTCTCAAATACGGTTTTGATGAAGTAAAAGTTGATAACAAAGAATATTTTATTGTTGGGGAAGCTAGTATCTTAGGAATCTTTACTCAGTAATTAACTAATTATTTATATTTATGGCTAAACAAGTAATTTACGGAGAAGAAGTAAAAAAGAAACTACAAAAAGGTGTTGATACAGTCGCGAAACGCTGTAAAGGTAACGTTAGGTCCCCGCGGGCGTAATGTGATTCTTGATAAAGGCTATGGTGCGCCAACAATTACAAATGATGGTGTATCAATTGCCAAAGAAATTACCCTCAAAGACAAGTTCGAAAACATGGGGGCTGAAATCATCAAAGAAGTTGCAAATAAAACTAACGAACTTGCCGGAGACGGAACTACCACCGCGACCGTACTGACGCAGGCGCTTGTGAGTGAAGGTCTCAAGCAAACGACCATGGGCCTTAACGCAATGGCGGTTCGTAATGGAATGGAGCACGCATCAATTGATGTGGTCGCTGCGTTGCGTGCAATGGCAACACAAATAACCTCAGTAGATGAAATCAAACAAGTGGCCACCATTTCAGCGGAGTCAGTTGAACTGGGAGAAAAAAATTGCTGAGACTATTGATAAGGTAGGTAAAGATGGCGTAGTGACTGTAGAAGAATCGCAGAGTTTTGGTATTGAAACAGAACTCACTGAAGGAATGCAATTTGATCGCGGGTATGTCTCGCCATATATGGTGACCAATCCAGAACGAATGGAAGCAGCCTATAAAAATGCTCATATATTAATTACCGACAAAAAAATATCTTCAGTTCAAGAAATCCTGCCACTCCTAGAAAAAATTGCAGCGACTGGTAAAAAGGAATTAGTGATTATCGCCGACGACATTGAAGGAGAAGCGCTCGCGACATTTGTAGTAAATAAGCTTAAGGGCGGATTTTCAGTGTTAGCAGTTAAAGCGCCTGGTTACGGAGATCGTAAAAAGGAAGTACTGGCTGATATTGCAGTAACAACCGGTGGCCAAACTCATTACAGATGACGTAGGACTCAAGTTGGAGACAGTAGAAATCGCTGATTTAGGAAAAGCTGATCGTGTGGTTTCGACAAAAGATACTACCGTGATTGTTGGTGGAGCAGGCACTAAAGAGTCAATTGATAATCGCGTCGTAGCTCTTAAAGCACAACTAGAAAACACTACTTCAAAATACGATGGTGCTGAAATTGAAAAGCGCATCGCAAAACTAACGGGTGGGGTAGCCGTGATTCGCGTCGGTGCTGCAACTGAGACTGAAATGAAGTACCTAAAACTTAAAATCGAAGACGCAGTAAATGCTACCAAAGCTGCGGTTGAAGAGGGGATTGTGCCAGGGGGTGGGACCAGTCTCGCTCGAGCTGCTGCGGTTGTAGAAAAAGATCTTGCTTCAAAAAAAGATTTAAGCGCAGAAGAGTTGGTTGGCTACAATATTGTACTGAAGGCTCTCACCGTACCGCTCAGACAAATTGCCGATAACACGGGGATGATTGATGGGGCGGTGGTAGTAGATAAAGTGAAGTCAGCCGGTGGAAATGCTGGGTATGATGCTGCTAAGGGTGTGATGGTAGACGATATGATCAAGGCGGGAATCATCGACCCCGTTAAAGTAGAGCGGGCAGCGGTGCAAACATGCGGTATCAGCAGCTGCTATTCTTCTAACGTCTGAATGTGCTATCGCTGATGAACCAGAACCAGAGAAAATGCCAGACATGAGTCAGATGGGAGGGGAGGAATGGGTGGAATGTACTAAATTTAACTTAAAATTATTGTGTCTACTTTGTTGGACTACGAAAAAAGAGCCCTCGGGGCTCTTTTTTGCTAATAAAAAACGCGGACCGGTGACGGTCCGCGAAATGGTTTTTGTAAGCCTACGCTATGCAGTGTAGGCCGAAAGATCCGGGGCGCTCATATTCAAACAAACAGAGTCTGTAATTGCTTGCTCGACACAAGTTCTGGAATACCCGCAGAGCATTTTCACTTACTGAATCAACTGGTGCTGGAGTTTCTTCGTCACGTTTAACTAAACGGAAAACCGCGTTTACTCTAATGTGGTTATTGCGAATCGGTTTGCGATACGCCCGGGGCACCCAAAAACGTGCTTCTAGCAGTTTGTTTGGCAACTCCCGCAAAGACACTTCATTTTGTCGAATGAGCAATTGGTCCCCATGTTCTTTTTTGAGCGGAGGGGCACTTTGTTTGTACGGTAACCCTCGTACCAGTCGATTCTCAATCGTAAAGGTTACACAGAGCGTGGAGGTTGCTTCGAGAAACGCTGCTATGTTATCCATGGCTTTTTTCCTACAATGCTTGTCTATCGGTAGTATGCCAGTGATTACCTACTTGTCAAATTAAAACGCGGACTGGTGCCAGTCCGCATTCTGTATTTTAATCGTTGTTATCTGCCGGTGGTAACCGGCTGTTGTAAACTCTCAAATAGGCGAGTTTTTCAATCTCAGTCAATCTTTGGGTTTTGTATCTGGCTTTGCCAGATACTGTTCAGATATTAGCGTAAGGTATTCAGCATCACGACCGATATAGTTATTTAGTATAGCGATCTGAATACTCCAGGCTCGTTCATGTGCCAACTGGCGCAGTTGTGAAGTATCAGCCAACTTTGAACAACACAGTGCCTGCGTGATTACGCTACAGTAACCCTGCTTTTGAGAAGTGCTGAAAATCTGATCATACTCTTCTTTGGTAAGTGAAAGGTTACCAATGAGCCAACCAATAACGCCGCGCGAACTATCAAGTGCCAAATATTCCCGCAAGTTACGAGGACAGTAGCGATTTCCGGCTACTTGTGCTCGAATAAACTTGCTGTGATGACGAGCTAGTTCTTCCAATCTAAGCGCATCTTGTGTTTGCTCAGCTTCATCGAGTTCACTTCTGCTAAATTTCCAATCTGCGTCTATCACCGGTAATGTCCTCCAGTTCGTATCTTTTTGAAGTATGCCAGCAAATAGCTGTGTGTCAATGATGGGGAATTGTGGTATAATTTCGATATTAATTAATTGGTAATTATTTTGTTATGACTTGGATTATTTTAGGAGTTATTGCAGCCTTTGTGTTGTACTTTATTTTTACATACAACCGGTTTGTGGCACTCACACAGCGCACCAAAGAAGCGTGGGCAGATATCGATGTACAACTAAAGCGTCGATATGACCTTATTCCGAACTTGATTGAAACGGTGAAGGGTTATGCATCGCACGAACGAGCAGTGCTCGATGAGGTAACAAATGCACGAGCTAAAGCTACACAAATGCATGTGGACGCGAGTGGTATTACTGCTGAACAAATAACTGCTATGGCTGGAGCGGAATCAGCGCTCGGCGCATCACTTGGTAAATTGATGGCCATCGCCGAAGCATACCCAGATCTCAAAGCTAATCAGAATTTTGCTCAATTACAAACAGAACTTTCAGACACTGAAAATAAAATTCAAGCTGCACGTCGTTTCTATAATGGCAATGTGCGTGATCTAAAGATCGGCCTTCAATCTTTCCCAGGTAACGTGATTGGTAATATGTTCAAGTTCCAAGAAGAAAACTTCTTTGAATTAGCCGAAAACAGTGCTGAACGTGAAGTAGTGAAGGTGTCATTCTAAATATACTATGAAAAACTCCTATCATTATTGGAGGACAAAAAATTGGTCGTCTACGCGCCAGTTTTTTGTTATTTAAGGAATCGTGCTGTTTCCTAAAAGCTGACAAAGAATTGCTTTTGGTTCCAATTTTTTCATCAATTTTTACCTTTGTAATCATTGGTCTCTTAACATTAGTGCTGGTTACATTCTCTTCATCCTACGACAAACTGGTACATGAAAACGGGGGAGTGGGTTATGCAGAATATGCATTTATGTTTGCTGTGTATGTTGTGAGCGCATTTTCGCTTGCAGTCGCACAAGCCACTATCGTACATATTGTGTATATTCGTGCTCACGGTGGTAATGCCACTCTAGCAGGGGGTATTGCACGAGCCTTCTCCAATTGGGCTCCACTGTTGCTGTGGGCACTTATAACAAGCACTGTAGGTATGGCGTTGCGGTTTATTTCTGAACGATCGGCGCTCATAGGTCGAATTGTCGCGGGACTACTAGGTGCAGCCTGGGCGATCCTGACATTCTTTGTAATTCCTATTGTGGTCTTGCAAAAAAAGACACCCCTTGCAGCAATTTCGACATCAGCTCAGTTATTTAAGAAAACTTGGGGAGAAACCTTGGTCGCAAATGTTACGTTAGGATAGTATTTTTACTTGCACACCTGCTTATTCTCGGTTCATTTGTTGGGCTGTTAATTTTTGGCGTTTCAACTGAAAACCCTGTGCTGCTCATTGCAGCAATTGTGGGCGTAATCGCTTGGCTACTCATAGCTACCTTGGTTAATTCAGCGCTCCAGGGAATCCTTAAAACATTACTTTACATTTACGCCGCAGAAGATGTTGTGCCCGAAAACTTTAATCGAGAATTGCTCGAGAGTATGTTGGTACGCCATAACCCCCAATCAGTAACCCCTCAAGCAGTAACACCGCCAATTGCAACCACTGACTCTACTCAATCTAACTAATTACACCAAGCATGAAAAAAGTCTATACAACAAATTAGTTCGCGATGGTATCAAAGAAAAAATTGAACGTTTAGGCGAAGAGTGCTCAGTACGAGTAATTGTAGATGAGGCCGAATTTGAACAAGAGTTGCTTAAAAAAGTTGTTGAAGAAGCAAATGCTCTTGCTCATATTCGTAATCGAGAAGAGTTCATGACAGAGTATTGTGATTTGATGGTCGTGCTCGATGCGCTCACACACAAGCTGGAGATCTCGGAAGCAGAAATTAAACTCGCTATGACCGATAATGTAGCTAAAAAAGGATTGTTTAAATATCATCATTTTCTCGAGTGGTCTGAAGATTCAGGATATACAAGTAATGAAACACCACAAGGCTTGAAATGATATCAGTCTTCCTAAACAGTACAAAAGTTTTTATAGTCCTCGCCTTGTTTGCGCTGTGTGCACCTGCGCAGGCTGAAGTTGTTCAAAAAATTTGCTGCCGATTATACAATTGGCGATGACGGAATGGTAACGGCGGTTGAGACGATAACGTATGACTTTGAAACAGAAGAGCGACATGGAATTTTCCGCACCATTTTAAATAAACACCCTCAATCGCCATCAGCCTGGTATAAAAATCGCTCGATAGATTTGGATATTCAAAGTGTTACTCGTGCCGGCAATCCAGAACCTTACACAGTAAGTCAGTGGGGTAAAGAGTTAGAAATCAAGATAGGTAGTGAAGACGTGTACCTAACAGGTACCCAAACATATGTCATTACCTATACTCTTACTGGAGCACTTTCGTATGGGGACTCTGGAGCTGAGTTTTATTACAACGTCACCGGTAGTGATTGGGAAGTCCCGATTCTTTTGGCGTTAGCTACGGTGCGAGGAGATGCACTCTACGGTGAGTATCGCTGCTATCAAGGTGAATCAGGCGCTACTGACACGTGTACCAACAGCATGAAGGATAATGGTGCTGCTATTTTTACTGCCAACGGTTTGCAGCCAGGAAGCGGTCTTACAATTGCAACACAGTTTGATGCTACCAAAGTAGCGTATGTGTCATATGAGCAAACAAGCTGGCTCCTCTTTGGATACGCTATGGCAGCGCTCTGGACAGCCGTCTTAGCGGTGTATGTATACCGTTTTCGATATGCGCACTATGTTCCTAAAACGGTTGTCGCACAATACGAACCGTATAAAAACTTTTTACCAATGTATACCGGGTACTTGTTTGATAACCTCCTTGACCCCCGAGACATCACTGCTGGAATTTTGTATTTAGCACAACAAGGATTTATAAAAATA
>NW_028301446.1:0-34168 GCF_061612785.1 Hesperophylax consimilis | reverse complement strand
TTGCACACTTATATATTTTGTGTTTTTTCAACCATCAGTGCTTCCATCACCTTTGCCTATGTGCGTAAATGTTTCCCTCCAAGGTTAATGGGGACTTCCAATGGCTTTTATAATTTATTTTGCATGATGGGGGCAGGCTTCTATCAATTTTTAGTCGGCTTAACCCTACAAGGGGCTCTTAAGCTTAATATGCCCTTTCCCCAAGCTTATGCCAAGGCTTTTTGGCCCATGACTTTTGGGGCTATTGTGGCCTTAGTTTGTGCTTTTATTTTGCGGCATTTGGAACAGAAGAAAATGGTCTAATTAAATTGCAACTAACAAATTAATTTTAATTTGATGGCAACTTGGTATAATGGCCTTGATAAATTTGCTCTCATGCCATGGCCTTTAAATAGAAAAGGAGCTTATAAATGCGTTTACTATCATTTTTACTTTTAATTTTAGTCTCAACTAGCTCGCTTATTTGGGCCCAAACTGTAGCCCCAAAGATAGAATTACCAGTTTTAACTGGGCAACAGAAATCATTTTTAGTTTTAATGGTTAGGGAATCAATTGCCGCCCACCTAGAAGAACGTATGCCGCGCACTCCTAATCCTAACCCGCGCTTAGATGCCCCCCAAGGGGTGGTGGTTAGCCTCTATCAGGGCGGTAAGCTATTGGGGCGTAAGTGGCGTATCAGAGAGCCTAAAGCCCTATCAGTAACGGTTATGGAATTGAGCGCAGCTATCATCAAAGAACCTTTTAAGGGGGCTGCGCCCTTAACTGGGCTTGAGTTAAATAATTGCGATATTGTGGTTTCGGTTCTTTCAGCTTATAAAGAAATTTGGAGTGAAAAGGAATTAGACCCCACCCAAGCGGTGATTGTTTATAATGGTTTTAAAGAGGGTCTAGCCTTACCCTATGACATTGAAAGTGGCCAAAGCACAGATTTATTAGATGCGGCCGCCCGTAACACTGGCTTAGGGCCAAAGGCTTGGTTATTACCTAAAAGTATTATTATTAAAGCTTACCCCGATACCATTAAATCGAACGATTTTTTCTAAAAAAACTTGACAAAGGGCTTTATTTTGGGTATTATAAACCATATTTTATTTGCCAAAGTGGCCATAAGCTCATAATTTAATTGAACTTTTAAGTGCCCCGGCTATAGACCACCCCAAAATTGAAGGGGACTACAACTTCAAACTCAACGATTGCATTACTAATTAGGCTATAGACCACCCCAAAATTGAAGGGGACTACAACATATTGTGATGCGTTAGTAAATAATGGGCGGCTATAGACCACCCCAAAATTGAAGGGGACTACAACCAATGGTGACTTCAGCACCAATCTTAGCCCGCTATAGACCACCCCAAAATTGAAGGGGACTACAACCCAATGCCAATAGTAACGTTGCTACATATTTGCTATAGACCACCCCAAAATTGAAGGGGACTACAACCTTATCACGTTGATACTCACAAGTAATAAGCTATAGACCACCCCAAAATTGAAGGGGACTACAACATACATTTCACCAGCCATGCGCATCAATCCCAGCTATAGACCACCCCAAAATTGAAGGGGACTACAACGGCCTTTTAACAATTAATAAAAGATTTTCGGCTATAGACCACCCCAAAATTGAAGGGGACTACAACTCAGCCGATGATTCCCACCAATCGACCCCCTGCTATAGACCACCCCAAAATTGAAGGGGACTACAACTCAGCCGATGATTCCCACCAATCGACCCCCTGCTATAGACCACCCCAAAATTGAAGGGGACTATCTTAGGCAGGCCTTCAATTGTGGGGTGGTCTATAGTTTTTTTAAGCATAAATTTGAAAATAGAGATAATTTAAAAGCAAAAAGCCTTGATATAAAATATATCAAGGCTTTTTGCTTTCTTGCTTTAGCCCTTTAAACTTGTTAATATAAATTATATCTATATCACCACAAATAAAATTAATTTTAGGGGCAAAAAATTATGAATTTTAGTAAAGTTAAAGTCAATAAGCAGAGTGTAAATGTAGGGCGTAACTCAAAAGAGGCCTATTTAAAGGTTGGTGAAACTAAATATACATATGATGTCGTCAAAGAAAGTCTAGTAAATGCTAAGGGCCATGATTTTTTTAAGAAAAAAATAAAAAATTTTCGCGAAAGTCTTTTAAATAAAACTTTAGTTGAAAAGTTAGAAGCTGACACAACAAATGACAAAAAGTTGGAAGCTGACAAAAAAAATAATTTGAATAACTTAAAGCATATTTTTAGGTCTATTCTGGCTTCTAGCTATAAGTTACCAGATAAGTTTAACTTTGATGGCATTGCCAACTTAACTAAAGAAGATTTAAAAGAATATTTTAGCCATAGATTTAAAGAAGATTTCACTTATTTATTTAAAGGCGAAAGTAAAAAATTTAATTTAATTGATATTCTTTACCAAGCCCTTGGAAAGACTTATCAAGACTTAAATAGTCCCAAAACCCTTAAAAGTTACTTTAAGAAATATAGCCTGTGGGTTGATGAGCATATTGAGAATAAAAAAAAGTTTTTAGCTAAATCTATTGCTAATAATCGCATAGATTATGGTACAAGCCTAGATGATGGTTCCAATGTTTCGCCGCGTAAAAAAGTTTTGCAAGGTTGGGCTAGATTATTAATTAATAATCAGCCTATCGACTTTAAGGATTTGGAAGATAGGTTTGACCTAGATTCTTTAAGTAAAAAATGGCAAGAAAATTTAACAGAGCATCTCTATCGCCAAAATGATTTTGACCAAGATTTAAAAAAATATAATGAACTTTCTGAAAATGATAAACAGAATGAAAAACCGCCAAATGAGGCTAAAATAGGCCAAATAAAAAATCGCTTACTGTTTAAAATAAGCTTAAAAAAATCTTTACAAGAGCATTTAAGTAAAAAGGGGGCAATACTTAAAACAGTAAAAGCTGATAATAGTCTTAACCAATATAGTTTAGAGCTTAAAAAATATTTAGCCCTGTATTTTCCTTTAAAAAAAACAAATAAAAGATTGAGTCATGCCGATATTAAATATTATTTAAAGCTGGAAACTATTAAAACTAGGCTAACTTATTTAATAAAAAATGCGGTTAATCAATATTTAATTCAACAAGGTATGGCCTATAGCTATGATTTTATTAAAGTTAAAAAAAATATAGCCACCAGTGAAAAATTACAAGAAAAACAGATAAATGAAGCTTTTGTTAAACAATTTATTAACGCCTATGCTTTTGCCGCCAATAATTTACGCAATTGCCTAGATACTAATCAGAAAGATGATATTTTAGGCAAAAATATTTTAGAGAATGTTTTAAATAATTTTTATAATAAAAATGATAACTCCACGGCTAAAATGGAAGCTCAAAAAAAATTGAGCCAATTCTTTTTTATTAACCAAGATAATCCCCCTGACTTTGACTACAGTAGTAATGGACTGGGGCAATTTTTAGCTGAATCAGAAGATAATTTTATCACTTTTGTGGCGGCTGTACGCGGCTCTATTCAGGCTATTAGAAATAATCTTGCACACTCTAGCTGCCAAACGATAATTGAAACTATTAAAGTCAAAGATTTCGAGCTTTTTGACTATGTAGCAGGTAAGCTCACTTCTATTAAAAGTAACAGGGAATATGTTAATTATGAATTTTTAAAAAATATGCTAGCTAAGGAGCTAGAGCTATTACCCCACAGCTTTGCTCAAAAATATTCAAAAATATTAGAATTCTATAAGCTTGATGATGTTTCCAAAAATTTTAATAAGCTAAACTTATCACCCAAACCAATATCAATAGCACCTGGCTTTATCACTGTTTTTAAAAAGGGTCAAAAGTTTCAAGATGACGCTATAAAAACAAAGGCTTATGATCTGGGTTTGACAAATTTTTATAAAATAAATAAAAATGAACCAGATCAAGCCACCGCAGACATTAAAGAACTTGAAAAAGTTAACGAGGCAAGATTTTGTGCCCTTAAGTTAGCTTATGAACAGTTATTTATAAAAGAATTTTTAGCTCTTAATGATTCTCCTAACTATAGCTTATTTGATACGACGACGACTGAAGTTTTAGGCATCAATGAAGGGCAGGCAATCAATCAGGGTAATAAATATGCGTGGGCTTTTAAGGAAATAGAAGAGTTTTTAAACACAAAAAAAGATAGTATCTCTTCACCCCTTGACCGCCTTAAGCAAATACAAGGTTGTTTAATGGACGAAGAAAATATAAAGCGCAAAGCTGGCGATTTAAAAGCTAATGAAACTGGCCACTTTCAAGATTTTATTTGGCAATTATTTATTAAAGGTTTTGATAATTATTTAAAAAGTAACCAGGCCTTAAAATTTATTGAAACGCCAAAATATCAATTTGAAAAAGAATGGCCAAAGGCTAAGCGGGCTGAAGAATTAAAAGGGCAAATAAAAAACTTAAGTGAAGAGTTAAAGGGTAAAATAAGCCATGAAATTGATTCAACTGAAAATGGCCACATTGCTTTTTATACCTTTTGTAGAATGCTTGATGCCAAACATCTAAATGAACTGGCTAATCAATTTATCAAATTAAGCCAAGCCATGGCCAAGGGTAAAACTAAATTAACCGATGACACTAAGTTAAAAGATTTAAAGAGCTATAGCGATATTATTAATCTTTGTCTTTTAAGAGCCGATTTAATATCGGTTAATTATAAAGATATATATGCTAATAAAGATGATTGCCTTAAGGCTTTAAGCCCTTACACCAGCTTAACGGCTGAAATAATGTGCCAATATAATAATATTTATGTACAAGAAGATGCCCAAACCCCTGTTGTCTTTGCTCAAGTTGAGTTAGCTAAAAAATATGCCACCGCTAATATTTTACATCAAGTGATAGCCCGTTGCGATACTTTTAAAGTATCACCCAGTGATTTAACAGCGTGGGAAAAGTGTGGGGAGACAATAGCTAGCCACACTAGTGAGCGGCAAGATTTACATATAAAGTGGGCGAATGGAAGCCATAGTGAACGACCAAGTTGGTTAGAGGGCAATAAAGATAGATATGAATATTTATGCAAAGAAATTGACCGCTATAACTGGCTTGATAATAAAATAAAGTTAGTCCATATTAAGCGCTTGCACCATTTATTATTAGAAATATTAGGGCGTTTGATGGGCTTTGTGAGCCTTTGGGATCGTGATTTAAACTTTATGAACAAAGCGAGAAATGAACAAAAAAAGGATATTGACCAGTCATTTCAATATATTGTTATACCAGAACATTTAGACATAAGAGTGCCTAATAATGACCCTAAGATCAATGTTGATGAGGATTGGCGAGATTTTTTTTATGCTAATTTTTTATCGCCTAGTAATACGGGTTATCTTAAAAAGAAGCCTAAATCTTTAAATAGCCTAGCTCTAAATATCCCCAAAGATGGCACCGACTGGAAGAAGAAGCGTAATTTTTTGGCTCATTTTAATTATTTAACTCAAGAAAAAAATGAAAAAAATAGCCTTTCATTACTTGATTTATTAAGCCACACTTGCGTTTTAATGTCTTACGATCGCAAGCTTAAAAATGCTGTGGCTAAATCATTTATCGATTTATTAGAAAATCAGCACCATTTGGTAATAGAATTTGAAGCACTTACGGCTAAAAATCATCAATTTAAAATTAAAACTTTAAAGTCGAAACAAATTGGGCATTTAAAAGAAGCTATTAAAATTAATCAAGTATCTAATGAATATGTCCAAATGGTGCAAGCTTTATTAGAGTTAAAGGCTCCGAGTAAGAACAGCCCTTAGATGATTTTTGTATAGTGATAAATATAGGGAAGCCGAATTAATCCACAATTCGGCTTCCCTATATTATACAGATTTGAAACTTAGCTAATAGCCATAAAAATGACCCTAAAAAATAAATGTAACAGATATTATTAAGGTCATTGGTTTTAGGTTATGTGAGCCTAGTTTTAATTTAAGCTAAAGCCGCTACGGCAGCTTCATATTCTAAGGTTAAAACTTCAATTAGTTTTTTAACTGAAATAATATCGCTTACTTTAGCTACATTGGCCCCCGCAAAGGCAAAGCCGCGCTCAAAAATACCTCTTTGAGCATTTAGAAGAGCCAAGGCAATGCAATAGGGGCTTGTTTTAGGGTCACAAGTTTTAATACATTGATAGATACATTTAACGGGCTTTTTAAGGCCTTTATTAACATCATCTAAAAATGGTGAGTTTATGGCTCGTCCTGGCATGCCCACAGGGCTAGAAATAATAGTTTGATCTGTTTCTTGGGCATTCAGATAGGCTTGTTTAAACGCAAGTGAGGCATCGCATTCCCAAGTGGAAACAAAGCGAGTGCCCATTTGTACCCCCGAAGCCCCTAAATCCATTATATTTTTAATATCAGCCCCAGTGAAAATACCGCCAGCAGCAAACACAGGAATAGCGCGACCAGATTTATCTTCAAAGGGTTTTAATGCTTCAACAACTTGCGGAATTAAGATTTCTAGGCTATGGCCATGGTCATTAAGTTCCTCTTTTTTAAAGCCAAGGTGACCGCCTGCTTTAGGGCCTTCAACAATAATTAAATCAGGAAGTTTGTCATAGGTATTAAGCCACTTTTTAGCAATTAGTGAAACTGCTCTGGCTGAAGAGACAATAGGGGCTAGCTTAGTATTAAGTTCTTCCTGAGCTTTTTCGCTGGCTTCTCTAAAATAAGCTGGTAAATCAAGGGGAAGCCCAGCACCAGCAATAATTACATCTACTTTTTCGGCTAAAGCTGTTTTCACAAGGGTGGCAAAATTAGTTAAGGCCACCATAATATTAACGCCTAAAAGGCCGCTGGCATCTTTGGCCAAGGCTCTGGCTTCTCTTATTTCATTTGTTAAGGCACGTATATCGGCTTCAATGGGGTTTTGGGCAATATCTTTTTCTTTAAAACCAATTAAAGCTCCAGCAATGACTCCAATGCCGCCCTCGCGCATAACTGCGGCAGCTAGATTGTGCATTGAAACACCTATGCCCATACCACCTTGAATAATAGGCAGTTTAAGCGTAGTGTCGCCAATTGTAATGGAAGGGAAAGGCATAACTTAAGATCCTCTGATTAGTTGGATAAATAGATTATCATTTTGATTACATATTTAAACTTTTAAAATATATTAACATATCATAGATATACTATGCTTAATTGCTAGCCTTGTCAAGGTTTTTACATGGCAATCAACTTTCAAAACTTTTTAAAAGTGACCTTATGTTTTTCTACTTAAACAATCTATCATAATTTTTTAAATTAGGTATTTTATATTCTTTTATCCGATTATTTTGGGGGTAGGTTTAAAAAATTATTAAGCATAGGAAAGCTCTAAAAATAGAGGTTTCCGTGCGAGCCATGGACGGCAATTTTTAGAGATACCCCATATTAAGCATAAAGTTTAGTGCATAGTTTACTTTTGGCTTACTTGGCCGTAGTAAGGGCGTCCATAAATCCTAGGGGAATTTCTATTTTTAGATTCTATCGTATGTGAATGTTTTTGAAAATTGATTTCAGCATAGCGACAAAGCCATATTGCATTTAAACTTTATTTTATATATAATTAAAAATACTTGATGTGATTAACCATGTTATAAAGGTTTTGTTAGACTTAATTATTAGATAAGCTCTAAAACTAAAGCTTAATAGTAGAGTTTTAGGCGGCCTTTTTAGAGGCAGCCTAAATGAGTTACTTTTAAGCTTTCAATTAAAATTAGAAAATCTATAAGGAGTACCATAGGCTATTTAAAAATTTTCAAGCTTTAATCTTAGCTTTGGGGCTTATTTTAAGCCACTTTTTTGCTTTTGCCTTCGGCAGATACCCCAATTTAATGTTAATGGAGGTATTGGCTATGTTAGTTAATGACGGTGAATGTGTTCCATGACCATAATCATGCAATGCTTATGAGAATCATGCTTGGTCAATTTTAGAAATATTTAACATTTAAGTAAGCTCAACCTTATTCTAAGAAAGTATTTTATAATGTATTTAATTGATTTTAAAAATAATGATGAAACAGATTTTTTGGAAATGAGCCATGATTTTTATCACTCTGGCATAACCAGAACTGTGCCTAGTGATGTGGCCTTAAAGAAAACTTTTGATGAAATAATTAGTGGTTCACCTTTTGTTGATGGGGTCAAATTTACAGTAAGCGGCCAATTAGTCGGCTATGCCATTATCTGCTTTACTTGGTCAGCAGAAGATGGGGGCATGATAGCTTGGCTAGATGAATTATATATTAAGCCAGAAGCTAGAGGGCAAAAATATGGAAAACAATTAATTAAAATGATTGTGGCTAAATATTATAAAAAAGTTGAACGTTTTCGCCTTGAAGTGGTGGCTAGCCATGATGCGGCTATTAATTTATATAAGGGCTTAGATTTCAATCATGTTTCTACTGCCCAAATGTGCTTAATATCGCCAGAAAATTTATTATCATAAGCCATTATGAGTCTATAAACTAAAATTTACCACGGGAGTGGTAAATTTTAGAGATAATTTTAATCTATAAATTTTTTAGCTTGAAAGCCTCTTAAAAAGTCAGCGGCCGCCATCTTCTTTTTACCCTCTGGTTGCACTTGTGTTATCGCTAATAAATCATTTAAAGAGGCCACTAAAAGGTGCTTGTTGTCATCTAGGCCTATAATATCACCGGGGCTAAAATCGTTTTTAAAGGCTGTTTGATTTTCACCTTTACTACTAGTGCTTAATGCATTAAATAGTTTTATTGAGCGCCCATCTTCTAAGTTACTATAGGCCCCAGGCCAGGGGTCACAACCATTTATTTGCCCAATAATTTCCCTAGCTTCTTTACGCCAGTTAATTTGACCATCAGTTTTCTTTAATAAGGGATTGATAGTTACCTTAGTTAAATCTTGCTCTTGGGGCTTTAAGGCCTTATTTTTAAAATCATCAATACATTCTAATAATATTCTAGCCCCCACAACAGATAGTTTATCTTCCAACTCCCCTGCGCTTAGGCCCTCTTTATAGGGGTAAAGGGCTTGCTTTAAAATAGGGCCTGCGTCCATTTCTTTAACTAGCTGAATAATCGAAACGCCAAAAAGCTCATCACCTTTAATCAAAGCCCAATTAACAGGGGCAGCCCCGCGGTGCTTTGGTAAAAGGGAAGGGTGAATATTTAAGGGGGCTATCGTCCCTAAATTTAATAATGCTTCGGGCAAAAAACCACCATAAGCGGCTACAATTAATAAATCTGGTTTAAGATCACAAATTTCTTTAATAATTTGAACATCTTTAAGGGATTTTGTCTCTAAAACTTTTAAGCCATATTGCAAAGCCTCTTGGGCAATTATGGTGGGGCAAAATTTTCTACCACGCCCGCAAGGGGCTGGTGGCTGGGTAACCACCAAAACAATATCGTCAGAGCTTTCATTTAAACTTTTTAAAGCTGGCAAGGCAAAGGCGGCACTAGCAAAAAAAATTATTTTTAGCCTACCATTATTAAGGCTTTCTTTAGTCAAGATCGCTACCTTGCCTTTCCAATTTTTTAAGCCTTCTTTTATACATATCTCTTTTAAGGGTACTTAAATGATCTATAAATAAAATGCCGTTTAAATGGTCTATCTCATGTTGTAAAATAACAGCCTTTCGGCCGCAAGCTTCTAGGGTAAAAAATTGCCCCTCTAAATCTTGGGCTTTAACTTCAACTTCCAACGCTCTATTAACATCAGCATTAAAATCAACAACTGATAAACAGCCTTCATTATAAACTTGCGTATCTTTTTGACAAATAATTTCGGGATTAATTAAAGCTATAATATTTTGTCCAAAATCATCATCACCTTTAGCCCCATCAATAACAATCACCCTAAGTAAACGCCCTATTTGGGGGGCTGCTAAACCAGCCCCTGGGGCTTCTATCATAGTTTGGGTCATATCAGAAACTAGCGTTTTTAAATCATCATCAAAGTTTGTAACTTCCAATGATTTTTTTCTTAAATTTGGCTCGGGATATTTTAAAATTGGCAAGATAGCCATCACAAACTCCTAATTGATATCGGGCTAACTTTAAAAATTAAAGGCCCTTTAAGAAAGTTTTTACTTTCTATGTTTAATATAATCCTTAGTGCGGATTTTAGCAAGAGTGCTTTATGACTATGGAAATCAATTTTCAACTAAAACCCATGGCATAAGCGACGGAGCTAAATTATAGGCCTTTGGGCAAAGCTAAAGTAAAAAATTGGCTTTAGCTAAAATTATTATCAAACTTAGATTAAAGTTTTGCCTAAGCTAACCCGATAAATAAACTTAAGGAAGCTTAAGGCTGTTTCAGACAAATAACGCAGTCCCGGTGTTAGCTGTTTGAAGAAAAAAATTTAAAACTCAATTACTCCACCATCGTCATGGATAGATAAGGTGGCGACTTGTGGCCCATAGGCCTTAGTCGTAATTCAAGGAGGAACCCATGTCTTTAATAATTAATCATAATATGATGGCCAGTAACGCCGCCCGCCACCTAGGTAATACCTATGGTAAACTATCAACCAGTGTTGAAAGACTATCTTCAGGGCTGCGCATTAATAGTGCCGCAGATGATGCCGCCGGTTTGGCCATTAGAGAAATGATGAGAGCCGATATTGCGGTTACTCAACAAGGTTTGCGTAATGCTGCCGATGCTATTAGTATGATTCAAACTGCTGACGGCGGTTTATCAGTTATTGATGAAAAATTAACTCGTATGAAAGAGTTGGCCGAACAGGCCGCTACTGGTACATATACCGACGTTCAACGTGATATTATTAACTCTGAATATCA
This sequence comes from Hesperophylax consimilis, assembly GCF_061612785.1. NCBI lineage: Eukaryota > Metazoa > Arthropoda > Insecta > Trichoptera > Limnephilidae > Hesperophylax > Hesperophylax consimilis. Next base: position 23,372 of record NW_028301446.1, on the reverse strand, counting down.
GGCCATGAGTAAGGAAATTGATCGTATTGCCAACGCCACTAACTTTAATGGTTTAAAGCTATTAGATGGTTCGGTTGCTGAAGGCCACCAAGGTCGAGGGTATGAAAATCCACTTTGGTACTAGTAATAGTGCGGCTGAAGACTATTACTTTGTTAAAATGGGTGATGCCAGAGCTAGTACAGCCACAGGCCTAATGGTTGGGGGTGATTCATATAACGATGTTTGGTCACAAGCAGGGATTGCCACAGGCTCTGGCGAGCAAGCTTGCTGTACTGGTGATGCCGCGGGGGCCTTTAAAAGCACCGATGAAAAAGTAGTTGGTTTATTTAGCTATGGTTATAACTGGGATTTAAGTCAAAAAGACGATCCCAAATTAGCTGCCGGTAAATATACTGCAGGTATTTGGGAGGCAACTAGCGGTACAAGTTTAGCTAACTTAGTAGGTGATATTAACCAAGGCACTCAAGCAAGGGTGGCTATTAATATTGGTACGGCCACAGGTTCAGCCATCACAGCTAATGCTGCGAGTGCAAAGGCCGCTGTTATTTGTATTGGCTCAGAGTCTTATTATGTTGGTTGTGCAGCTACAGCTAAAGCTTTAGGTGGTGGTGGGGATTCATTTAAAATGAGCGGTGGCACGGCAAAAGCTTTAACTAGTGCTATTAATACCAATAGTAAACAATTTAGAGCCATGACCACCAGCTCGGTAGTTTATGTATTCTCAAAAACTGGTGGGTCTCAAGGTAATGGTATTTATGCCTGCGAAAAGGCAACTGCTAATGCTTCAGCTAAAACAACTAAAGATATGATTAGCTTTACTGATGTGGCTACTGGGGCTAAAAATGACACTGGGAGTAACTTTAGCCTAGGTGGCGAGCATTGGGGTACGGCTAAAATTGATGGTTATGCTGGTAAATATGGGGTTACAGTAAGTGGGCGCGACACTGGTAAAGAACGCGACATTACTTTATTTAATATTAATAGTTCCACAGCTTTTGGTTCAACTAGTGCTTTTGGGCAAGCTGCTGGGACTTTTACCATGAATGGCAATACCAAACTTCAAATTAACCAATTAAGCGCCAATACTTTTGCGGAAATACAAAATGCTTCTGATGCACCTTGGCGTGGGGCAGACGTACGCACCCAAAGCGCGGCTCAAGAAGCTTTAGATGCCATAACGGCCGCTATTGTTAAAAAAGATAAAATACGAGCCGACTTAGGTGCTATTCAAAACCGTTTAGAAAACACTATGACTAACCTTTCCATTCAGGCCGAAAACTTACAAGCTGCTGAAAGCCGTATTTCAGACGTTGATGTGGCCACGGAAATGACTAACTTTACTAAAAATAACGTCATGGCTCAAGCGTCCACTTCTATGTTAGCCCAAGCTAACTCACTGTCTAACTTAGCCTTACAACTTATTAGATAATTTTTAAGTTTTAAATTTAAACGAATAAACCCCAAAGCTTTTAAGCTTTGGGGTTTATTCGTTAATCGCTCAATTAGTTAGTGTCAATTAGTTAGTATAGGAAAATTCTAAAAAGCTTTGCTTAAATTTTTTTTTCTAAACGCTCTATATTTAGACCCTCGCTTTTGCTTCACACACTAGGACATGCTAAAAATAAGGCCATAACTTTAAAATAAATATCTATCTGGTTTATGGCAAAAAAGTTCGGCCCAATCATAACGTAATTTTAAGTTAGAGCCGTTGTTCCAAAATGGTTCTTTAGTATAGGGGCAAACTTCTATACATTTTAGACAAGGCTTATTATTAATAACCCAACTTTCAAGGCAAGAGCGTTGATTAACTGGCCATTTTGTCACCCCATCAGAGCCTTTTATGGGCGGGCCATCTTTAATGGCCAAAGGGGGGCAATCATTAACACAGCGTTGACATTGGCCACAATAATCGGCCGCTCCAAAATTTATAGCTTTGTCAATTTGAAAGGGAGCATTAGTTAAGATAGCCATAAAATGTATATTAGGGCCATATTCAGGGCTAATTAATAGGCCTTGACGGCCTATTTCCCCAAGGCCAGCTAAGGCGGCTAAAGGATTAATATTTAAAAGACCGCCAATAGTGGGATAGGCCAAAAAGCCTTGGGTTTTAATAAAGCTAGCTAAATTTAAAGTGGCCTCCACTTTATCACTATAAGAAAACCACGGAATTTTCGGCTTAAAAGATTTAAGCTCTGCACTTAAAACCATTAAAGTGGGATCTATTACAAAAGCTAGCATTAAAATTTTATCAAGGGCTTTAGGTAAAAAAAGACTATTTTCAGTTTCTAATATCTCAAAAGAATCATGCCTTTTAACTTTTAATAATTTCTTATTCCCAGTTAAATTTAATTCGCTAAAAACCGAGTGATATAAAAAATATTCATGTAAATCAGTAACTCTAACTAAATTAGCCCCCACCATTAAAGCGGCCGATCTTAAATAAAAATCAAATAAAATCATTTGCTCTTCATTTAAATTTTTATCTGTTAAGGGGTTATCAGTTAAAGCTACATCAGCCAATAAATTTAAAAAGGGAAGTTTTAATAGAGGGGGGGCTATATCGGGCAAATCTTTTATCTTAAGGCTTGGCTCTAAAGAATTAAAACAAGCCCTGTAGGTGCTTAAAAATTCTGACCATTGTAAACTTTCAGCCAACATATTATCGTTGGCTGAAAGTTTTTTATAATTAGCCCTATCATAGTTTAGCGGACTAAAATTTTCTTTGACAGCTCTTGTTCTAAAAAAATTTTGATCTACTAAGCGTCGCCCTGCCGTCAAAAATGCTAAATTTAGCTTTGGGCTTGCTTTTAAATTGCCTTTAGAAAGGCACATCGTCATCAGTGGGGGCTGGGCCGTAATCACCTGAAAAAGGGTCGTCTTTAATGGCTGGGCGAGCCTTAGCTGGGCTACTAGCCGCCGCAGGGCGTTGCCCGCCACTAGCATTATCATCACTATCAGGGTTAGTTTCACGCCGCGTTCCGCCGCCGCTACCTAACATCTGCATGGTATTGGCAATAATTTCAGTAGTATACCTTTTATTGCCATTTTGGTCGTCCCAACTACGATTCTGAATGCGGCCTTCAATATATACTTGCCTACCTTTGGCTAAATACTCATTAGCAATTTCAGCCAAGCGGTCAAAGCAAACGATATTATGCCATTCGGTGCGATCTTCGCCACTAAATCTTTCAGTGGTAGCTAAGCTAAACCTAGTAACAGCTTTGCCTGATTGTTGGGCATACTTCATTTCAGGGTCTTTACCTAAATGCCCAACTAAAATCGCTTTATTTACACCAGCCATATATTCTACTCCTTAATATATTAACTATCTCTTAAAATTACCGCCTTGCGGGCAATTGTCCCCTTTGGCAAAACAAATTTGCTCGCCTCTAACAATTTTTAAACTTTTTACTGCTTAAAAATCAAAGGGCAACCTTGTGAGCTGCACGGGAAGCTCTATTTTTAGAGATTCCCTATTGTAAAGTTAAGTATCCAATATTTTTATTATAAACCCAAGGACTAAATATCGCAAGCCCTTGAAAATAAAAGTCATTTAAAATTATGAGGCTGGGCTATCAATCATAAAAGTGACCGGACCATCATTGACTAAAGAAACCATCATGTGGGCGGCAAATTGTCCACTAGCCACTTTTATATTTTTATCAATTAATCTAGATTTAAAATATTCGTAAAGTTTATTAGCAGCTTTGGGGGCCTCGGCCTTATCAAAGCCTGGTCTACGCCCCTTTTGACAATCACCTAATAAGGTAAATTGACTCACCACTAAAACGCTAGCCCCGATATCAATTAAAGAGAGGTTCATCTTACCATTAATATCGCTAAAAATGCGTAAACTTGAAATTTTTTCCACCAGCCAATCGGCCTCTTTTTCCCCATCACCTTTAGCCGCACCTAAAAAAATTAAAAGTCCAGACCCAATTTCCCCTATAATTTCATCATTAACTTTAACCGAGGCTTCAGAAACCCTTTGGATTAATGCTTTCATATTATTATATACCTAAAATCAATCTCTAGGTACAGCTAGCATGCGAGAAACAGCTTTAAGAGCTGGTTGTGCTATTTCCGTTGGCACTTTAATTTCAGGGCTAAGCTCATTTAAAGCCCTCAGGATATCTGATACTTTAATTTTCTTCATATTAGGGCAAATCATTGATATTTTGGGGCTATGGAATATTTTATCCGGGTTTTCTTTTTTTAGGGGGTACAAAATGCCATCTTCAGTTAAAATAATAAATTCTTTAGCCGCACTTTTTCGACAAAACTCTAAAATACCACTAGTGGAATGAATATGATTAGCCAAGGCTAAAACCTTCGGGCTACATTCAGGGTGAGCCATAATCAAAGCTTTAGGGTATTTTTCTTTAAGTTCTAAAACATGAGCGACCTTAAGATTATTATGAACATGGCAAAACCCTGGCCAGAATAAAACTTCCTTATCTGGCACAGAGCTTTGGGCAAAAGCGGCTAAATTTTTATCGGGGGTCATTAAAACCCTTTTTGAACTTAGTGATTTTAAAACGGCCACCACATTGGCCGAAGTGCAACAAATATCACTAATGGCCTTAACAGCTGCGGTGGAATTAACATAGGTTATCACTGGCACATCGGGCAATTGGGCTTTACGCTCTAATAAATCGTCAACTTCAACCATTTCGGCCATGGGGCAACCAGCGTTGGGGTTGGCTAAAATCACCTTTTTATCGGGACACAAAATGCTGGCTGTTTCGGCCATAAAGTGCACCCCACACATAATAATAATATCAGCTTTGGTTTTAGAGGCAATTTGAGCCAAACCTAGTGAGTCGCCCACAAAATCAGCGACATCATGCACTTCTGGCAAACAATAATAATGGGCTAAAATAATGGCCTTTTTTTCTTTAGCTAGTATAGAAATATCATCATGCTTATAAGTCATCGGCATTTTCCTCTACTGTTTGAACACCTTTTGGTACTTTAAAATTAAACATATCTTTTTTAAATTTTGGGTTTTCCACAATATCGCTTAAATAAAAATCAGTGCTTTCACCAGTAGCCGCCATCATTTTAAAGCCCTTTAAGACAAAGTCCTTATCACACCAAATGATTAGCTTACTTAAGCCCCCTTCACTAGAAGTTTTAGGTTCTAAAATTAAGCCCTTTTGATTGGGGCGACTTGGCTCATCTTCTGCCAGATAAATATTAAAGCTGGCACTCAAAGATTCAAGGCCATCTAAAAAAGATAAAAGCGGTTTAAGTTCAGAAGCAATATCAATGTTTGCGTAAATATAAACTAGTTTTTCCGAAGGTATGTACCACCAAAGGGTGCTAGCATCGGTTATCATGCTTTCTTTTTGAGGACTCTTTTGCTCTAAAATCATCTGAGCCTTTTTAGCCCATGATAAAATCCCCGTGGCCGTTTGCGAAGCTTTACTTTTAAAAACATCATCACTAGCAGGGGAATTGGTGGTGCGGCTATAGTTGGCCTCTAAGGATGTTAAACCCTTATAACGATTTGAAAAGGCCTCTAAAATACGGGTTTTCTCTGTTATTTCCGCAGCTGATTGAGTTTTTTGAGCATTTTTAGGCTTCTTTTTAACAGCCCACAAATAGTCAGTTGGCCCTAAAATGTAAACGGCCATTAGGCTTAAAATTAAGGCCGATAAAAAAAATGGCTTTCTATATAACATTTAATTACCTCAAAGACAAAACTAAAATTTTTCAACAATATAATCGTCAGATTTAAAAAGTTCAACAATACTCTTGTCGCCCACAAGGTGGCCAGCCCCAACAACTACAAAAGAAGGTTCATCATTAAAGTGGTCTTTAAGTTTTTTAAACATATTTTCATTACGTTCAAAAAACATAGCATCGAAAAATGGTATTAATTCTGGATATTTACCATAATCTTTAAAGATCACTTCGGCTAAAGCCTCGCTATCACCAGCTTGCCATGCTTCAAACATTTTAGTTGCAATACTTTCTAAGTCATTAAGCTCTAAAAGGGCGGCTCTTAAATAAACTTCTTGCACTTTAGAAGACATATCAGTAAAAATACCAAGCTGGTCATTAACCGATTCTAGAGAATAAATAGGCAAATTTTGCTCATTGGCTAAAGATATAAAATATTTATCAACACCATATGCCTCGCTATAACCTAAACTTTGGAAAGCCCCAACTTGCATAGTTAATGCGGCTAACCAAGGCTTCATTTTAAGCATTGTTTGATTGAAATAAGGCGATGATTCTACAAGTTGGGCTAATTGCGGGTCAACACTAGTTAAGAGAGTTTCACTAGACAATATTCCATAGAGGCCATCTTTAGTAATAATATCTAAAATTATTTTTTGATTTTCTGGGGTTTCATTCATTTCAACTATTAAAGATCGGCTTTTTTCAAAAGCTTCTATTGCTACGGGGTCTAATGGGTAAAAGCTTTCATCAGCTAAATGAATCGAACCCATTAAATAAATTTCTTGACCTTTTTGATTTTTAACCGACCATAAAAAATTAGCAGCCAATAAATTATTAGCACTAAAAAAAACAATAAATACTAATAAAAATAATAGTTTAAAATATTTTGCAACAAAATTTGGCCGATGAAACATTTGAATACCTCTTATAATAGAAAATAAAATATTTGATAGTAGTGCTAAATTTATAGGGTAGCTCTAAAATTACACTATGTAGGCACTTTAAAAACACTCGCAAACTTCTAGGAGAGCTTAGTTTTTAAAAGTAACTATCTATTATGACCATAATATCAATCGCCCTTATTAAAAGCAACAAAAAAGCCCCAATCAAATTTCTTTGGGGCTTAAAAGTAGTCTTTATTTTCTTTGGAGTATTTTAAAATATTCCTATTGATAGAGGTAATCATAAATTGGTTTAGCTAGATTGTTTGGATCATTCCAATTAATGATTGGTAAAACACTACTTTCAGCTTCTTTAATACCACTTTTTGTATTGTCATATTTTAAAACTTCTCCATTAGATAGATGGTTAGCATAAAAAAGAAAGTGCTTAGGCACATTTCCAGACGCATTAATTACTTGATAATCAAAAATAGCCACATTTGGATCAGGCACAAAACCGTAATCAGTCAATTTAGTAAGTTCCGTAACTTTGGGAAAATCTTGTTTTTCAACCGTATAGGCTATAAGTGCCAAAGCCATATTTTGTAACACATGTTGAGTGGCAGTGGTTTGAGCCTGCGAAATATATTTTTGATAAATGGGAAGCGCTATCATAGCTAATAGTGCAATAATAGCAACTACAATCATAAGTTCAATTAACGTAAAGCCTTTTTTAATTTTATTTTTCATATTTACTTCCCTCCACTTAACATTATTCTCATAATCTTAAAATTCATATCTTAAGATTATGAGAAGCAACAAATGTGCCATATCACAAAAAAAGTAGTGTACAATATTAAATTGTATCCCACAACATGGATATTCTAAATTTAATTTTATTTTGTAAAAAATATAACTATAAATGCCTGATATTATTATATTTTAAATATTACAAGTTCATCGATAACTAATATGGCGATAGAAAATTAAGGCTAAATAATCCTATGCTAATTTAATTTATATAAATATTATGAAAATAATGGTTACCGTAATGACACTGAAGGCTAATTGTGGTGAACCAAGACTAAACATAAGATTTGGGTTTATACTTTCACCTTGATTCTATATTTTAAAGTTAGGCCTGATTTTAGTGTGTTAATAATCTTGGCAAATCAAAAGTAACGAAGCTAAAATTAAAGTTTTGGAAAAAATACTTCATGTAAATTACTATAATTGCATAATAAAAAAAGTCTAGTATGGTTATAATCATACTAGACTTTTTTTAAAAATCAATAATTATTGATTTTTAACGTTTCATTTCAATAACTTCAGCTAACATGGTATCAGTGGTGGTGACCACTTTCGAGTTAGCCTGAAAACCCCTTTGGGTGGTTATCATATTTACAATTTCTTCGGCAATATCAACATTTGACTGCTCTAAAAATTGGGCTCTAACTGTTCCTGTGCCGCCATAGCCTGGGGGATTAATAGTCCCCACGCCCGACCAACGGGTTTCTTGATAAACATTATCGCCAAGCTTGGCTAAACCCCAAGGGTTTAAAAATTTACTTAAACCTATTTGATATAATTGTTGGTGGCGACCATTACTGTAAACACCTGTTAAAATACCATCTTTATCAATGGAAACCTTTTGTAATGAACCAGGAGCGAAACCATCTTGGGCATTAAAAAGATTAGTTGACTTACTGGCATATTGGGTAGTGCCTTGCTCGTCTAAAGTCCAATCTGGGTTACTACCATTGGGATTTTTCGCTCCCATATCTAAAGCAATATTTTGGATAATAGTTGGTAAACCTTGTGGATATGGTGGGTGCAAGGCCATGGAAGCTGATTGCACAAAGGCCACATCAAAATCAAAATATCCGTCGTTATTAGGTGCTATATTGGTCCAACCTAAGCTTTCTGATTGGGCATTAATGCTTACTTTATCCCCTTGAGTAAAACGAAGTGGTACGTTAGCTGTGTTAAAGCTAAGGGTCATGCCTGAACCAAACTCATATGGACCTGTGTTTTGTTTATCATAAACTGGAATAGCCCCCGTTACTGGCGGCACTTGGTCATCGGCCCAAGTAAAGCCTGAAGCTGCTGGCACAACCCCAGGTAGGTTATTTTGCCAAGTTACTTCATATTTACGTTGGGTAGCTTCCAAAGAACCCGTTGTGGCCGAAAAAACAGGGCTCCCACGGTAATAGCCACCAATGGTCGCTTGATTAATAGCCGAAGCGGCGGGGTTAATTGGCGGAGTTATGGTCGTATTCCAACCAGCAATATTGGTTTTAGTTGGGTCTAGATTTTGGGCTTCAATATCTTTTAATAAGCCGCCATGGCGGTCTGGCCCATCGGCGGTGAAAGTTATTTTACCCTTTTGAATTAAACCGGAAAAACTAGCACCGTTCATATAGAGTTGGCTATTACTGTCTTTACGGGCATCTTCGGTGGGGTCACAAGTAACAATATAATCCCAAACTTGTTCCATATGGGGGTTTGGCTGATAATAAACATTAATTTTATGGGCTGTACCCAAGGAATCATAAATGGTAATGGGGTTAACATGGCTATAATTTGTGGGACTAATAGGACCTGCCGCTTTACTTGCGTCCCAAACCCCAGCAAAACCCATGCCTTCAAGCTTCCATGGTTCAATTTGGCTTTTAACTTGGGCTAAAGCTAAATCATATTCCGCATCATAAATTGGCTTAGCATCGGCAGCCGATGATGCTTTAGCCGATATGGTGGCCGCACCAGCGGCCAAAGGCGTATCAAGATCGTGCGGCGGAGTTAAGGGGTTAGCCGTTAAAAAGGCGGTAAAAGCATTGGTATAAGCGGTGGCATAATCAGTGCCAGCAGTTATAGCCGCCGCACCAGCAGCTAAGCCAGCAGCATCAGCCCCATTAACAGCCCCAAGCTCGGCCCCACTTAAGGGAGGGGCAAAATTAAAAGATAAAAAATCAGCCTTAAAGTAACTAGCATAAACAGAATTAAATTTAGCTGTGCCTAAAGCGTCAGCCCGATCTTTAGCATAATCTTCAGCCCAACCCGCTTGAGGATACTTATAGGTTGTTTCAGCGTCGGCATTAAGATTGTTAACCACTTTAACTTGAGAGGTGGCTAAGGGTGGATTATTCATAACTAAAACTTTAACATCGGTGGGCGAACCTAGGCGTACTGGTTCGGCCCCTGGCTTAGGTATTGAAAGCTCCCAACCTTGTAAGACATAACTGGCTGGCGTTTCTAATAAACCATTGGCATCAAAGGTGAAATTACCAGCTCTGGTGTACATCAATTGGTCAGTAACCCTATCGCGCACTTGAAAAAAGCCGTCGCCAGCAATGGCCATATCAGTATCCATCAAAGAATTCATAAACGAGCCTTGGGTAAACATTTGCTGAATTGAACCAACCTTGACCCCACGGCCAATTTGGTTAGTTTTACCATTACTCCAGAAATCTTGACTAATTAAATCTTCAAAATTAGTACGGCCAGCCTTAAAACCCACCGTATTAACGTTAGCTATATTATTACTGATAACCTGCATACCAGTGCTAAGGGCTGAAAGGCCAGTAACTGCGGCGTACATGGCGCTGGAAATACCCATGATGTCCTCCTATTTTATTAGTTGTTAAAATTATTTATTGTATTAAGGTATTTTATAATAGACATTCTACATTAATCTCACGTATTAGCCTTATTACGGTACCTCATCTGGCACAGGAGTTTCTGTTTTACCTTGTAAAATTTCCATAACTTGAGTGAGTGAAATTTTAGCATTACCCATATGGATAATTGGTTGCCCTGAACCATCAAATGAAACCCCGCTAACCTTACCAGAAACCATGGGAACTGCCCCATCTTTAAGCACTTTGCCATTGGCATCTTTGGCTGTAATTTGAAAGCTATAAACGCCGTCCGGTAATTGATTATTGTTGTTGTCACGGCCATTCCAATCAACATTATAAGTGCCTGATGATAGTTGTCCCATGTCAATCATGCGCACTTGTTGTCCCTTGGAATCAACGATAAAGACTTCAACTTTAGCCCCTTCGGCCAATTCAAAGCTAGATTTAGTGTCAACTTTGTCTTCAGTTAAACTCATCATATTACTTTGAGCTTTCACTTCTTTACCAATCATAGAAAGGGTTTGGAACTGATTTTGAGCTAAAATATAGCTACCCATATTATCAAGACTTTTATTGACGTTGGTTAATTGTTCAAGTTGAGAAAATTGAGCCAGTTGAGCTGTCATCTCGGTATTTTCCATTGGGTTTAAGGGATCTTGATTTTGAAGCTGCGTTAAAAGCATAGTTAAAAACGCATTCTTATCATTCATCTGCCTCTCTGAACCATCGGTTACCGGAACATTTTCAGTTGTCCAAGCTTCGCTAGCTTTCGTTGTAGCAGGTGGAACTTTTATTGCCGAACCAGCCATTTGAACCATAATTATTCTCCTATACCAAGCGATCAACTAAGCCATAGCCACCATTATTAAGGGCGGCCGACATAAGAGCGGTGGTGCTTGAATCCACTTTTTCACTATTTTTTAAATTATCAAAATTGTTTCTAAAATCAGATTGAGCTTGGTCACGTTGGCTATTTTTTTGATTGTTAAATGATAAGGTTATATTATTTATTTCCACACCACTGGCGGCCAAAGATTGGGTTAAAGATTCTATTTCACCTTTTAAAGCGTCATAGGTTTCTTGATTTTCCGCATTGATGTGGGCAGTTAATTTATCATCTTTCATTTTAAGCTCAATATCTAAAGCCCCTAAAGATTCGGGGTTTAAAACCATTTTTAAACGGTGGATACCTTTTCGTGCCGAATATAAAATTTTATCGTGCAATTCTTTAGTTAAAGCTTCACTTTGCCCTGAATAGCTTTGAAAGTTTTGAGCAAAATCATGGTCACTATTAGCAGCCATATTAGAGTCATGGTTTTTTTGCCCTAAACCACTTAAGGCTTCACGATAAAAATCACGTCCTTCACTATTATTACCACCTTTGCCCTGACCGCCACCGCTTGTACCGTCGCCCATGGCCGCTTCAGTGCTAACGGTGGAAATGCCGCCCCTTAAAGCTTGCATGGCCGGCGACATATCAAGATATTTCTTATCAATTTCCCGATCGCCTAAAGCCCCTAAAAGAAGCAGGGTTTCATTAAATAGAGGGGTTTTAACTAGCTTGTCTTGATTTTGCATATTAGCTAAAACCGATTGAATATCTTTAACTTGGCTATCGGTTAAACTTTGGTTTCCACCAGGTTTTTCCATGCCTTCAATAAAACTTAAAAAACCTTCCAATGAAAGCTCGCCTTTGGTTTTTTGCAATAAAGTGCCAAGATTAGCTAAATCCTTTTCACTGGCCCCCATTGATTGCAACATATCGTTTAAATTTAGAGCATCGGCCTCACTTAAACTAGGGGCCGAAAGTTCATCGCCACTAGCTGAAATAATACCCCTAAGGGAGGCCGCTGTAATGGCCTCACCTTCTTTAAAGCTGGCGGTAACATTTTTAGCCACTTCTGGCGATAAACCCAAACTCATAAAAAATTGCCCTAAAGCTGGTAAGCCGTCTTCAGTCGCAATTAAACCTCCACCTTGGGGACGCTCTAAGCCTGAAGTTGCTTGCGAAATAGCCATTAAAACAGATTCCATATTAAGTGAACCTTGGGCTAGGCTATTTAAAATATCACCTATTTTTTCTTCATCAACACCACTTTGCTCTAAAATATCGCCTATTTTTGGCAAAGCATTCTTATCTAGTTTAAGTAAAGATAATTCACCCTTCATAGAAGCTAAAATCTTTTCTAAGCCTTGAGCCGAACTGGAACAGCCCATTAAAGCAGAGCCTACCTGCATTGAATTAAAACCAATGCCACCTTGACCTTGAGTCATTAAACCTAAGCCAATTTGATTTTTAAAGCTATCTGGTAACGCAGCCCCCCCAAGGGCCAAAGCTTCGTTAATTGCCCCTTGACTTTGCCAGCCTTTCATAAAAGCTTTGTCTTTATTCATAGTTTCTTCTAAAATATCGCTAAACTGTTCAGTGGCTTCTTTAAAAGATTTACTTTTTTGAGCTATCTGTTTAGCTTTATCAGCAATATTTTCTATGACATTTATAAAAGACACTTAAATAACCCCTTTGAGTTTCTATATTCCTGACAAACAATATGCAAGCCATGCGCCATAACAAATTTTCAATAAAAACAAGCTCTTATGGCTTTTTAAAATTTAAATAGTCCCTTATCTAAATTAACAATAGGTATAAAATGCCTCCATATTTAAAATATGGGCAAAATACGCCGAGCATTTGTAATATTTAACATGAGCTTTAACTTTTACGCCTCTAGAGCTAAAGCTATGGAATAGCTCTATAAAAAAATAAAGAATTAGTAATATTAGTTTGGCACTAAAAAATGTCATAAATGTAGTTTATTTTTTATTAAATGATATATTTAGTTACCGAAAGGGCTAGTTTAGGGGCTATTGCCTAAATTTATTAGATGATAGTTTTTATAGTTCCAGCTATTAAATAAACTAAAACGCCGCTATTTTTAGGGAATAAAAACAGCTTGTTATCTGACCACTTAGTTAGTATATTTGAGAGTGGATTTACAGTAAAAATATTAAGGTGACCTCATGCCAGATAGCCGAAATAAATTAAAAAAAGCCAAGCGTATTGTTATAAAAATAGGTAGCAGCACCCTTTCAGATGATAATGGCCTAAACCAAAGCCGCTTAAAAACTTTAGCAAATCAAATTGTGAAAGTACAAAAAAGGGGCTTTGAAGTGGTGATAGTATCATCGGGGGCCATTGCCTCGGGTTTTAAAAAATTGGGGCTTAAGGAAAAACCTAAAAGCTTAAAATTAAAACAAGCGTCAGCGGCTGTGGGGCAAGTGGGCTTAATGATAGCTTGGGATAAAGCTATGACGGCCGAAGGGGCATTAGCTGCTCAAATTCTTTTAACTGCCGATGACTTAGCCGATCGCCAGCGTTTTTTAAACGCCAAAAATACTTTGTCTACTCTTTTAGAGCATAAGGTTGTGCCTATTATTAATGAAAACGATAGCGTGGCGGTTGATGAATTAAAGGTTGGCGATAATGATACCCTAGGGGCTTTAGTGGCCACCCTAGTTGCGGCCGATCTATTTATTAATTTAACCGATACCGAAGGCCTTTATGAGGCTGACCCACGCCTTGACCCTAAGGCGTGCTTAATTAGTTTAGTGAATAAAGTTAGCCCTAAAATTTTAGCCTTAGCTGGTTCTGGTGGCGGTACATTAGGCACTGGGGGCATGTATACTAAAGTTAGAGCGGCTAAAAGGCTTTCAGAATTTGGTATAAATTCCATTATTGCCAGTGGTTTAAAACGTGATGTGATTTTAAAAATTATGGAGGCCGAAGATATCGGCACTTTATTTAAAGCCCAAAATAAAGCCTTAGCAAGCAAAAAGCATTGGCTAGCTTTTGCCACAAGGCCTAAGGGCGAGCTCATAATTGATAATGGGGCAGCCATAGCTTTAAGCAAAAATGGCAAAAGCTTGCTTGCTGGTGGTATTTTAAAAGTTAATGGAGTTTTTAAGATAGGTGATACGGTTAATATTAAAAATGAAAATAATTTAGTCTTAGCCTTAGGTTTAGCAAACTATACTGCCGCTGATATTGAAAAAATAAAGGGCTTGCAAAGCTCTGATATAGAGGCAAAATTAGGTTTTTGCCACTCGGAAGAAATTATCCACCGAAATAATTTAGTTTTATCAGAAGGCTTGATTTGATTTTTATGATTAATTTAAGCCGCCTACACAAATATTAATGACCGTATTGTTTCTAACTACTTAAAAAAGTAATACTTTTTAAGTAGTTAGAAACAATAACAAAGCTTATAATTTGGAAAGTTGCCTTAGCCCCTTAAGCATTAAAGATGGGGCACTTCTAAAAATTACCGCCTTCTGGTAATTTTACGGGGCTCTTTTGGCGAAGTAAATTTGCTCGCCGCAACCATTTATCAAGTTTTACGAGCTTGATAAATGGCGGTTCGCCTTTTTATTTTTTTAAATCTTTATGTAAAAGTTGTTCTGTTTCTTGCCCATATTTGATGGTTGATTGGCTAGGTCTAAATTGACCAGTATTTTCATCACGGCCTTGTAAAATGAACCTAGCTTTTAAACTACCTTTAGTTTTAACTGCTTGGGGGCCTAATTTACCAAAATCATCTTTACGCACTCTATTTAACATAATGGTTAAATCAGTATTAGGGAAATCAATAGACATATTATAATCACCTTGGCTATCACCAGCAGTTAAGCTTGGTCCATAACCGTATTTTTTAACTAAAATCTGTTCAATAGCTTTGGTTTTACCTTTTTGTTGGGTTTGAGGATAGTCGTTACTATGGTCATATTCAGGTAAATATTTTTTACCTTTCATTTTGGTTTTCATAGCAATTACATTCGCATCTGGCACACGATAACCATATTTATCTAAACCAGCAAAAATCCTAACTACTGTTTCGTGGGAAGCAGAGCAAACATAAACATCAATACCGTTATTCCTAAGTACATTCATAAGGTTTGACATTTCAGGGGCAATACGTAAACCACGTTTATAGCTGGCAAGAGAAACAATCCCAGCTTGACCAGGTAAGGCACGCGGGCTAGTTAAGCTATAGATTTCAAGTGCTGCACCTAAAGCATAGTCATTGGCTTTTTCAGTAACAGTTCTTAGCTCTTTTTCAGTCATACCAGCAAATAAATAATTCATCCAAGGGTAGCTTATTTCCGCACTAAAAGTGCCCCCAATGGCTTCATATAAATATGCTAACTTGGCTTGAAAATCTAAAAATTCATTAGTGGTTTTGATTTGACTTAAAGTCATTTTTTTACTTTTTATATAGTTTTCATATAAAAAAGCATAATCTTTATCAATGTCTGCGGCAATGGAGTCAATGTTAACGGCTTGACCAGCTAAATTATTATATTCAGTTGTAAAATTATCTTTGGGCACTTCATTGCGTAAAGCTATGGCAAATTCTTGCGGGCTAGCTTTAAAAGATAAATTATCAATCATATAACGATATAAAGATTCTTGGGTATCGTTAAAAATAGAGGTTTGATCCCAATCAAAAACCGCATATGGTTTTTTAGCTGGGTTATAGTTCGGGTTTTTTTGTCCATGTTCATTTAAAAACATTTGAATGCGCTTAACATTTTCAGGGGCCCATTTGCCCTCATCTAAAATAAGATTTTGGGCTGAAGCTAGCTGCACATAGGCTAAGCTTAAAGTTAAAACCATGGTTAAAATCAAACTAGTTTTTTTCCAATTAAACATAAATACTCCAAACTATAGCCAAACGGCTGTTTAAGCAAGTTTTATGAACCCTTGCTTTATTATGAAACCACCCACAAGAGAAATTCTCATAAGGGTCAAATTTTAAAGATACCATAGAATGTTAATGTAGTTATTAAGTTATCGTAAAAATTATCTACAAATAATCATAGCATGAAATTAAACAATTTATAATAACTATTTAAGATAAAAAAGGCTAATAATACAATAAGTAGGGCTAGGGGCAAACTAGTTAAAGGGCTAAGAGCCAAAGCCATCACTAAAGCCCCTAAAATAGCTAAAGATTGGTGCATAATATTATGGCTTATTAAGGCTTCAAAAATGGTGCCCCCAAAAAGCCCTAAACATAGCCATAGAGAAGCCAAAGCCAAGCTTGAGGCCACCCACGTTCGGCGTGCTTGAAAAACTTGCCCTACCAGAGGCCAAATAGCCCCTAAAGCCACTAGTGGGCATAATAAAAAATACATATCGTCTAAGTTTAGATGGCCGTTTAAATCCATGACTTTTAAAAGCTTAAAAGAGCTTAAAACTCCTGTGACTAAAATTAAAAGACAAAAAGTTAAAGCACTAACAGGGCTAGCTATTTTAGCTATAAGCGGAGCTAAAATTACCGCCCCTAATATTAGAGCCAGAAAAACTAAGGTTAAAAATAAAGTTAATTTTTCTGTAAAGTTTAAATCAATAGTTAAATTTATAGAAGCTAAATTAAATGACATTAAAAAAATAGAGCTAATAGAGCCAGCTAAAAAAATAGCTAGCCAAACATACTTAACCATACGCTTGCTTAAATCTAAATCATGGCCATAACTAGTTTCACCGTGCCAAAGCCCTAGGGAAGGGGTTGGCCAAAAACGAAAGGTTTTTTGCCCCGCTTCGTCTTTAAAACTATTGGAAGCAATAGTTAAGCAAGTGCTCAATATGGCTATTAAGCTTGCTATATGGATTAGCCATTTTGGCGAGAAAAAATCATGGTATAAAAATGATAATATTAAACCTAAAGCTAAACCCAATAAGTAAAGGCCATAAATTTTGCCTAAGTTTTTCTGAAGCCCCCGCCGATTGTAAGCACCCATCTCACCTAATAAGGGCAACGCTGCCCCCCCTAAAAAAGAACTTAAGGCCAATAAGGGTATTAGTAATAATATCTCTTCTCCTAATAGTTTAATAGTGCTTAGGCTATTATGGTTTGAGGCTAAAGGGTGAAGAAATTGATTAAAAAATTCTAAAAGAAAGGGTGCAATCTGAAAGTTAATTGCCCCAAAAAGTAAGCTAAGACTAAGAAAGGGAGCAGCTAAAGAGCTTTCTCCGTCAATGGGGCGACTAATAATATAAGCCCCCAAAGCTTTAAATAAAAATATAACGGCCAAAAAAGCACTATTATTTAATGGGCCTTCGCCCACTAGTCTTTGATAGATAAGGTAAAAAGAGCCTAAAGCTAAGCCTTGGCTTAAAGAAGCCAAAAAAGATAAGGCCATATTAGCCCATGACAAATTATGAACTTTAATCTGGTTAGCCTTAAGGGGCTTAAATTGATTAAGGGCACGCATAGAGTGAAAATTTAATCCTCTTTTGTAATAATTTAGGAAGTCTTTAATTTCTAAAGCTTCCCCATGATATGGGTTATACGGGTAGTGGCAAATTATGAATTTTTAACAGCGAATAATTTATGGAAATCTCTATTTTAGAGTTTTCCATGGGGGTTACAGTTTGACCAACCATTTATCATTGCTCAATGGTTGGTCAATTTATTTCGCTAAAGGGAAGTAAAAATTATCAGAAGGAGGTAATTTTTAGCGATACCCAGAAGCTACTTTTAATAAACGTCTTCGGCTATTTTATTAAAAACAGCCCAAAAAAAGCCATCGGTATTATTTTTTATGGGGCCACAAGCGCAAAAAACCTTCTTTAGAAACTAAATTTTGTAAAGGCTCTGGCCAATTGTTGGCTGCTAAGGCTTTAAAGTTTTCATTTTGTTGTAAAAATTTATTAAAAACATCAGGCCCTTCCTCTTGGCTTAGGCTACAGACACTATAAATAAGTTGTCCCCCCACTTTTAAAGTTTGGCGAGCCTTATTTAAAAATGAAAGTTGCAAATCAGCTAAGCGATTACAATCTTGTGATGATTTAGCCCACTTTAAATCAGGACGGCGGCGGATAACCCCTAAACCTGTGCAAGGGGCATCAATTAAAATAATATCAAAGCTTGACGCTTCTAAATCTATTTCCAAAAAGTCGCCCACCCAACAGTCAATAGTTTCACGACAAGCTAGGCGGAGAGCTTCTTTTTTTAGTAAGTTAAGCTTTTCTTCATCTTTATCAAGGGAGCATATGTTAGCAGTGGGAAAAATGGTGGCTAAATTAAGGCTTTTACCACCCAAGCCAGCACAAGCATCTAAAATTTTTACTCCAGGGCCGCCTTTGGCCAAAAGCCCCACTAGTTGAGAGGCTTCATCTTGTAAGCTAAAATAACCCTCTTTAAAGCCGGGCCAATTTTCAGGTGCCCCTTCAAATTTTTTCAAGTGAAGCCCCCAAGGTGATAAGCTGGTTTCACTTGTTTCAAATTCCAATAAGCTTTTAAGTTCTGGGCGGCTAATTTTACTAGGGTTAAGTTTTAAAGTGGCTGGGGTATGCTGATTATTGGCTTCTAAAAGTTCTATGGTTTCATTTAGGCCAAATTCTTTTAGCCACCTTTGAACTAACCATTCGGGGTGACTATATCTAATGGATAATTCCATGGCTTTATGCTGAGCTTTTTCTACCGCTACAGCTGGCGGCCAAGTTTTACCACTAGCTTTATCCCGTAAAAGGGAACGCAAGATAGCATTAACCACCCCTTGGCGGCCGGGAATGATATTTTTAGCTAAATTAACTGTTTCCATAACAATGGCATGTTCACCTAAACGATCAAAAAATAAAAGTTGAGCTAAACCTAGGCGTAAAATTAGGCTAAGCCCCCTAGAAGCAGTGCCAGAACTTAAGCGGCTCTTCATCAACCAATCAAGATAAGCTTGGTGGCGTATGCTTTCATAAACAATAGCGGTCGCTAGGCTTAAATCTTTTTTATTTAAAAGTGGGCTATGGATTAAAAGGGCTTCTTCAGGGGTTAGGCCGTCTGAAACGGCACTTAAAACCTTAAAAGCCACAAGGCGTGGATTAGCAGATAGCTCCAAAATTTATCCTCTCGTTTGCTAGAAAGCGATGTTTTAAATTTTTAAAATAGGCCGTTTGTGACCCGTATAGGCATTACATGATTAATATGATGCCATAGCTGTGTGAATTAAAAGGGAACAAAATTACTTATAGAAATAATATTTTTTGTAAATAGCTAAAATTTTACAGCTATGATGCCCCTAAAATGGCCTTACCATAGCCTTTATTTAAGCATAAAGGGTTTTAAAATACTAGATAAAATTAAAAGCGTCCTATATTAAACTTAGGACGCTTTTAATTTTATCTAGTATTTTAAATAAATATGCGGACTATTCTTTTTCTTCCTTGGGCTTATAGTCGGCAATTATTTTATCACGAACATGGGGTGGTGCTTCGTCATAGCGAGCAAATTCTAAAAGAAAAGAACCCCGTCCGGCGGTCATGGAAGTTAAAGCTTGGGAGTAGCTTAAAAGTTCCACTTGGGGAACGTGGGCATTAATTATTTGCTTTTTACCACGGGTTTCAGTGCCTAAAAGTTTACCACGGCGGCTAGAAATATCGCCCATAACATCACCCATGCACTCATCGGGGATAGTTGCGGTTAAAAGCATCACTGGCTCTAAAATAGTTGGGCTGCACTCTAAAAAACCCTTTTTAAAGGCCATGGAACCTGCAATTTTAAAAGCCATTTCAGAAGAATCCACATCATGGTAACTACCAAAAACTAGAGCCACCTTACAGTCGACTACAGGGTTACCGCTAACGACCCCAAGAGCCATAGCTTCCACAATACCCTTTTCAACAGCGGGGATAAATTGCCTTGGCACAACCCCACCAACCACTTTATCTTCAAAAATAAAGCCAGCCCCGCGTGGTAAGGCTTCTATTTCAATCACGGCATCGCCATATTGACCCTTACCACCAGTTTGCTTTTTATATTTACCTTGAACCTTGGTTTTGCCTTTAATCGTTTCTTTATAGGCCACCTTAGGGGCACTTAAGAGCATATCCACATTGTATTTGCGTTTAATTTTTTCTAAAGTGGTGTCAATGTGCATTTGACCCATACCAGAAATAATCATTTCTTTTGTTTGCTCATTACGTGATAGGCGCAAGGTTACATCTTCAACTAAAACTTTATTAATAGCTGCGAAAACTTTTTCTTCATCACCTTTGGTTTTAGCCGTTACGGCAAAAGAAACCACCGCCCCCATGGGCTGACTTACTTGATAAATTAAAGCTTTATTTTCATCACAAATAGTATCGCCAGTTAAAGTATATTTAAGCTTTGAAACTGCCACAATATCCCCAGGCCCTGCTTCATCAATAGCTTTTTGGGCCTTACCTTCAAGGGCTAAAAGTTGCCCAAAACGTTCTTTTTGTTCTTTAATAGGGTTATAAAAACCACTGTCTGGTTTAAGGGTGCCTGAAAAGATTCTAAAAATAGTTAATTGCCCAGCAAAGGGATCCACTACCGTTTTAATAACTAAAGCACTAAAGGGAGCTTCTGGATTGGGGTCGGCTAAAAGTTCTTCTCCTGGTTCATTGGGCTTATGGCCTTTAATAAGGCCTCTTTCCAATGGTGATGGCAAATAATTAATAATCATATCTAATATATGCGGCACAGCTATAAGCTTAAGGCCAGCGGCGGGCATAACTGGGGCAAGCTGGCCACTTAAAACCGCTTTTTTAAAACCTAATTCCAGCTCTTCGGCACTTAACTCATGGCTTTCAAGAAACTTTTCAATTAAGGCATCGTCTGATTCAGCAATGGCTTCAATTAATTTTTCTCGCCACTGACTAACTTCATCATTCATTTCTGGCGGAATAGAACCTTCGCTATATTTACCGCCCTCGGTATAAATATAAGCTTTTAAACTAAGTAAATCCACAAAACCTTTAAAATTGTCTTCAACCCCAATGGGGAGAGCCACGGGCATGGCCAAAGGTTTATCAAAGGCTTCGGTTATGCTTTCATAAGCCCCCCAAAATGAAGCCCTTTCACGATCCATTTTATTGATGATAATTAAGCGGGGTAAATTATCTTCATCGGCAAAGGCCCAACCCCGTTCTGTGGAAACTCTAACCATATCCACAGCATCAACTAAAACTAAGGCTGCGTCTGCTCCCTTTAAAACGGTTTTAGTATCATTTAAAAAATTACCACCACCAGGAGTATCAATAAAACTTATTTGGTGTTTTTTCCACGGACAAGAATGAAAGGCGGCATTTAAGCTACGTTTTCGTTTAACTTCTTCAGGTTCAAAATCAAGTATACTACTACCGTCAACAACCGAACCTAGGCGGCTATTTACTTTAGTAAAAAAGAGCATGGATTCTGCTAACGATGTTTTGCCTGCCCCTCCGTGAGCAAGCAAGGCAATGGTCCTTTGTTTTGTGACATCTTTCATGTTAAACCCCTACTTTATGTATAACTCGGCCGTGGCCCATACAAGTGCTATGTTTTACCTTTAACTCTACTAATAAGCCTCCAGCCTTAGGTCTTAACCTAATTTTATAATTGTAATTTTAGTATGGTTTAAAAATGCTCTTTTTGTCAACCATTAAAAGTTTTATTTTGAATAATATCTAAAGTCTTTAATTGCTAGATTTAAAATATTGATATTTTCACCAAAGTAGCCTATATTTTATAAAGCATCTTTAGCTTTAAAATAGATAGCTTAAATTTTAGTTATTTAAAGGAATCCTCTAAAAATAGAGCTTCCCTTAAGCATGCGTAGCTTTAAAATAGATGGCTAAAATTTTAATTTTCTATGATGTGATACAATGTTTTATTAAATCATAAATAATTAAAAGTACGCTCAATATAAAGATTTAAATTTAGAATTAAAACATTTGTCTATATTAATTTAAGGTCAAAATTTATGAAACTACGCTCCCTAGTTTGGCTTAGCTCCTTATTATTACTACTGCTTACAGCGGCGGTGGTGGTGGTTTTGTTTCAAAACATAATTTTCCCGCGCTTTGAAAAGATGGAAGAAAATATAATCACTCAAAGAACCGCTCAAATTGAACATACTTTAAAAAATAAATTGTCAGCTCTCTATGGTCAAGCTGGCACTTTAGCCTATTGGGACGACGCCTATCAATTCAGTTTAGATAATCCGCAATTTAAAGGTTTTATAGAGACAAGCCTTAACGCCGCCGCCTTTAAAATAGAAAGATATGATAGTATTATTTGGTTAAATAAAGCGAATGAAGTTATTTTTTCCTGGACATGTCAAAAACCAGCTGGTGAAGAATGTTCGCCTGATACCATACCCAATGAAATTAAAACCCAACTTAAATCTGGCTCCAAATTAAACCCCACAAACCCTAGTGAACCTTTTGAAGGCTTTATTGAGATAGATAAAAAACCAGCTATGGTTATATCAATACCCGTAGAGGCCCATAGTTATAAAACAGCCCCAAGTGGTCGACTAATTATTGCCCGCTATCTTAGTCAAGATTTAATTAGTGAAATAAGTGCCTTTGTAGATGTTAAACTAAATCTTATCAGTGCCTACAATAGCCCCTTATTTAATAATGATTTAAATCCAGAAAATAAAAGCTTAGTTACCAATATTTCTATGGACGAAAAGATCCCTTCAAGTTTTGCCCTTCTTTTTAAGAACTTTTTAGATGAACCAATTTTTATTATTAATGGAGCTTTAGCCCCTTCTTTAGCGGAAGCTTTAATTGAAGTCCGCTTATTTCTAATAGCTTGTGTTTTTAGCAGTGTGCTGGTATTTAGTTTAACCTTTATGCTTCTTTTAGAAAAAGCTCTTTTAAAGCCCATGGATAAAGCTCATCAAGCAGTTAAAGATTTTAATCCTAAAGATAGAATGAAAACCCCCATACCTTATATCAAAGGGGTTGATGAAATAAAAAACTGGGGTCGAGCTATTAATGAAATGATGGATCAATTGCAATTAGAAGACAAAAAAGTGCTTAAAGCCAATAATGCCAGCCAAAGCAAAAGCAATTTTTTAGCCAGCATGTCCCATGAAATACGCACCCCAATGAATGGGGTTTTAGCGGTAGCCGATCTTTTAAATGATACCGATTTAAGCCATGAACAACATGAATATGTGAAAACAATTATTAGTAGCGGTCAAGCACTTTTAAGTATTATTAATGATATTTTAGATTTTTCAAAAATTGAATCAAATAAAATAGAGCTGGAAAAAATTGAGTTTGATTTGCAATACACCATTGAAGAGGTGGTTAAATTATTAAACCCTGTGGCTGAAAAAAAAGATTTAGACCTAGCTTTGAAATATCCA
>NW_028301445.1:27500-34284 GCF_061612785.1 Hesperophylax consimilis | reverse complement strand
TGATTCCAGGGCGCTCGAACGCTCAGGCAGAAAAGATAACTCTCTCCGGATCTCCCGTCGGCGTCTTCAGGCCACTTTGGGTTACCCCGACGAACTCTCTTGCGAGGGAACGATTTTTAAGACGGTTCCGCAGCCGGGTTCCGGAACTGCAACCGGATTCCCTTTCGCCCGACGGGTGTACTTTTAAGAAAACAATCTTTAGTAAAATCGTATAACTTTACACCATCATCAACATCGGATTTCTCCTAGGGCTTAGGATCGACTAACTCGCGTGCAACGGCTGTTAACGCGAAACCCTTCTCCACATCAGCCCTCAAGGACCTCGCTTGAGTATTTGCTACTACCACCAAGATCTGCGCCGACGGAGGCTCCAGGCGGGCTCACGCCCAGACCCTTCTGCGCACACCGCCGCGGCCATCCTACTCGTTGCGGCTTCAAAACGATCGCACGGCCGGAGCCGCACGAACGCCCCGCTTGCCTGCAACGGTCGAGTATAGGCTGAACGCTACAGCGCCATCCATTTTCAGGGCTGGTTGCTTCGGCAGGTGAGTTGTTACACACTCCTTAGCGGATTCCGACTTCCATGGCCACCGTCCTGCTGTCCTGAGCGACCAACGCCTTTTATGGTATCCGATGAGCGTTCATTGGGCGCCTTAACTCGACGTTTGGTTCATCCCACAGCGCCAGTTCTGCTTACCAAAATTGGCCCACTTGGCACTCCCATCCGAGCTCCTACTTCATCTTCGAGCAAGAAGGAGATCTCACCCATTTAAAGTTTGAGAATAGGTTGAGGCCATTTCGGCCCCAATGCCTCTAATCATTCGCTTTACCGGATGAGACTGTGCGAATGGCGGTCCGAAAACCGTCATGTTTCTCGAGCGCCAGCTATCCTGAGGGAAACTTCGGATGGAACCAGCTATTAGATAGTTCGATTAGTCTTTCGCCCCTATACCCAGTTCGGACGATCGATTTGCACGTCAGAATCGCTTCGGTCCTCCATCAGGGTTTCCCCTGACTTCGACCTGACCAGGCATAGTTCACCATCTTTCGGGTCCCAGCGTGTACGCTCTCAGTGCGTCTCGATAATCGCACGGGGGCTTTCTCGAAACGCCTCGGGAATGCGGCGGGGCGTCTGACGACGCCCGCGCATCTTCCTGCGACCGGCTCGAGGCCGGCCTTTCACTTTCATTTCGCCTCTGGGTTTATCAGTGTTCCCAATGACTCGCGCACATGCTAGACTCCTTGGTCCGTGTTTCAAGACGGGTCCTGTGAGTGCCCAAAACAAAACCACCGCCGACCGGGACGCGTCCCGTCCGAGAGCGCGCCGCTAACGACGGACACCCGACGCGCGACACCCGCGACGCACTAGACGCCGGGGGCCACGCGAAGGACGCCGCTGCAGCGCGACGGACGCCCGCGAGGGGCGGACGCGATCCTCGTTCTCTACCGTCGCTGCGTAATGTACGCCGCGGCCGTGGACACCGCGGCTCCGCCTCGCAGAGCGAGACGGGTCAACCGCACGGCGCATTCGACCGCGGCGCGACGGGTCGCGGTGTTATACTAAGGGAGAAGTGCACGCGCTCCGGGAGCCTGACGGCGCACCCGCGCACCCACCGCCCCGACCCGAAAGCCGAAGGCGAAGGTTTGCGCGAGGCGCGAGCCCCGACGGAAGACACGATGAATCTCCCCGTTCGCTCGTTTGAGTTCCACAGGTTTACCCCTGAACGGTTTCACGTACTCTTTAACTCTCTCTTCAAAGTTCTTTTCAACTTTCCCTCACGGTACTTGTTCGCTATCGGTCTCGTGGTAGTATTTAGCCTTAGATGGAGTTTACCACCCACTTAGGGCTGCACTCTCAAGCAACCCGACTCTAGGGAGAGAGACCGTCGCGGCCGGCTACCGTCACCACGGGCCTGGCACCCTCTGCGGGTAAGCGGGCCCCGTTCAAGATGAACTTGGACAGGCAGCCGTGACTAATGACCGCGCGTGTATGTATAACTCTCCTCCCGAACGCTACATTTCCCGGCGGCCCGCCGGGGCCGCAGGATTCAGCGCTGGGCTCTTCCCGTTTCGCTCGCCGCTACTCGGGGAATCCTCGTTAGTTTCTTTTCCTCCGCTTACTGATATGCTTAAGTTCGGCGGGTGATCTCTCCTGATTTGAGGTCGACAACAAAAATTTTATAAATTCGAGAAGTACGCAAAGCAACAGTGTGCGCGTATTCTCGCCCGTGCAGACTCTGTCAAGCGGGCGCGAAACCGACGAGCGTCCGCGGAGGTGCGCGCGGCCGAGAGCGCGAAGATCGCCCCGGACAGCCGACCGCTCGCGCGGTAGACTGCCCAGTTTTCAGCGTCGTCGCTAGCTCAAGGCTCGCACGCGTTCCTCCGCGTTTGGTATAACGCAAGCGGAAATCGCGCGCATCGAGAGAGCACTTCGTCAAATTTAACCGGACGCCGAGGTCCCGGCGCGCGTCTCCGAGGAGACGACGCGCGCGGGCCCCGGCGACGCCGGCAACGCTCGCTCTGCGCGCCCCCGTCCGAGGACGGGGGCGAGAGAACAGTCTGGTCGCATTGTGTGCGCGACCCTCAAACAGGAGTGGTCCGTCGACAAACTACGTCTTGCTCGGACCGCAATGTGCGTTCGAAATGTCGATGCTCATGTGTCCTGCAGTTCACACTCTGACGCGCATTTAGCTGCGTTCTTCATCGACCCACGAGCCGAGTGATCCGCCGTTCAGGGTAATAATGATAAAACAAACATAAATAGATACGTTTTAGTTTTCGGTTTTTACAATTTGGTTTGCGTTTTCGAAATGTTTATAATTCCATTCGACAAAAAGATTAATTTTGTACCGCCGCCTTCACGGCGACGGGTAAAATTTCACCGGACGAGCGGATAGAGGACGGAGCCCTCCTCCGCTCGACGCCGGCGGTTCTCGGTTCGCATCGGCGCCCTAGGGCGATCTCCGACGCAGTAATTTAGCATTCGTTCGATTATGGTTTATATGTATAATATGTTTTGTTTCATAATAATATTTCATATCATGGAAAGCACAAACATTAAACACAGGAAATGATCCTTCCGCAGGTTCACCTACGGAAACCTTGTTACGACTTTTACTTCCTCTAAATGATCAAATTCGGTCAAACTTTCCGACGCGTCGGATGCCCGTGAGAGCTTCCGCGCACCAGTCCGAAGACCTCACCAAATCATCCATCGGTAGTAGCGACGGGCGGTGTGTACAAAGGGCAGGGACGCAATCAACGCGAGCTGGTGACTCGCTTTTACTAGGAATTCCTCGTTCATGGGGGAGAATTGCAAACCCCAATCCCTATCACGAAGGGGTTTCATCGGGTTACCCGGGCCGTTAGGCCAAGGAGGACACGCTGATCCCTTCAGTGTAGCGCGCGTGCGGCCCAGGACATCTAAGGGCATCACAGACCTGCTATTGCTCAATCTCGTGCGGCTATATATACCGCCGGTCCCTCTAAGAAGATTTTCATTGTACGCCGGTAGTGAAGACCGCGAAACGCACGACCCCGACGCGCGAACGCCGAAGCCGCGCGCACACGGACCCTCGTGATACCGGTTGCACGTCTATTTAATAGGCTAGAGTTACGTTCGTTACCGGAATTAACCTGACAAATCGCTCCACCAACTAAGAGCGGCCATGCACCACCACCCACCGAATCGAGAAAGAGCTGTTAATCCGTCAATCCTTCCAGTGTCCGGGCCTGGTGAGTTTTCCCGTGTTGAGTCGAATTAAGCCGCAGGCTCCACTCCTGGTGGTGCCCTTCCGTCAATTCCTTTAAGTTTCAGCTTTGCAACCATACTCCCCCCGGAGCCCGAAAGCTTTGGTTTCCCGGGAGCTGCCCACCGGGTTAAAATTATGAAACTTCGGCGGATCGCTGGCTGGCATCATTTATGGTTAGAACTACAGCGGTATCTAATCGCCTTCGAACCTCTAACTTTCGTTCTTGATTAATGAAAACACCTTTGGCAAATGCTTTCGCTTTTGTCCGTCTTGCGACGATCCAAGAATTTCACCTCTAACGTCTCAATACGAATGCCCCCAGTCGTCCCTATTAATCATTACCTCTGGTATCAGAAAGCCAACAAAACAGAACCGAGGTCCTATTCTATTATTCCATGCGTACAATATTCAGGCAAGTGTTAGCCCGCTTTGAGCACTCTAATTTGTTCAAAGTAAACAGCCGCGACGGCCCGCCTCGGTGCGCGGCCGACCGTGAGGCCGACCGACACACGCCGGCGGTGGACGCACCGGCGAGAAGCCCCGCAGACGTGCCTGTCGTACCGCATTCGGTAGACCGACACCGCAGGACACAATTTCAACTACGAGCTTTTTAACCGCAACAACTTTAGTATATGCTATTGGAGCTGGAATTACCGCGGCTGCTGGCACCAGACTTGCCCTCCAATGGATCCTCATTAAAGGATTTAAAGTGTAATCATTCCGATCACGAGGCCTCGGACGAGTCCCGTATCGTTATTTTTCGTCACTACCTCCCCGTGCCGGGAGTGGGTAATTTGCGCGCCTGCTGCCTTCCGTGGATGTGGTAGCCGTTTCTCAGGCTCCCTCTCCGGAATCGAACCCTGATTCCCCGTTACCCGTGACAACCATGGTAGTCGCATAAACTACCATCGACAGTTGATAAGGCAGACATTTGAAAGATGCGTCGCCGGTGCTAGACCGTGCGATCAGCTCAAAGTTATCTAGAGTTATCTCGAATGGCGACGGACGGGGCGCGAACCCCGCCGCCGATTGGTTTTTGATCTAATAAAAGCATTCCTCCCGTTACCGGTCAGAACCTCGTTTGCATGTATTAGCTCTAGAATTGCCACAGTTATCCAAGTAACCGTGTACGATCTAAGGAACCAAAACTGATATATTGAGCCATTCGCGGTTTCACCTTAATTCGGCTTTTACTGAGACTTGCATGGCTTAGTCTTTGAGACAAGCATATGATTACTGGCAGGATCAACCAGGGAGCTGCACCACCGTCGGAGGGTTTTTAATCCTCCGAACGACAGAGGCCCGCCCTCGCGTAGAGGGCGCGGACAACACGGCGTTAAAGAACACGCGACGGAGTCACCCGCACGAGTCACGCTCATTATGCGTACCGCTATATTCTCCCGCTCGGCGACCGTCGCTAGACGAAAGCTCCGCGGGAAAATTTTTGCTTCAAACGAAGAAAGCGCGCGTAGGACGGCTCCCGCCCGAGAGAGAGAGACCGCACCCGCGACGACGCTATCGTCCGATTTATAATTCCCATTCGTAAAACGTGTACACCGAAAGCGCACGCCTTTGGCGAGGCAACAGTGAGACGGGGATAAAATCCTCCGCCTTTGCTTTTGAAAATTCTGCTCGCGCGGAACTCCAGAGTCAAAACATGAGCGCGAACGCCGCGCAGAAGCGGGCGTCACGTAGTTTCTCGCAAATAACACCGCCGACACGACCGATAGGCCGCCGCAGTTTGCGAACGCCGTGCATCGAGAGCCCGCCACACTCGGCGGGCACAAAGCTGTGCCGGGTCGCGTTCTCGCTCGGGACGGCGCCGAGCGCGATGCGCCCGCTCCGACCCCTCGAAGGCGCGCAGGCGGCCGGGCCGTCGGGCCTCGGGCGGCTCGCGAAACCGGGCACAAGGCGCTCGGTCTCGGTAAATAAATTTACTCTCGTCACTTACTTTCGTATTCGCATTTTGGAAATTTTAAATTATTTCATTTAATCGATGATACCGACCGACCGTTCCCGGTGAGTTTAAAAAAACTTAATACAGAGGTACGTAGTTATTTCAAATTTACACAATAAGAACATATTTCAAATAAAAATAAAAACTTAACATAGATATAATAATAATAATAATAAATAACTAACATAACTAACTAAATATATAACTAACAGATCGAGCGATTAGTCATAATAGAACCGATATAGTTTTACATGACAAAATTTTTAAAAATAACTTATATCATCGATGTCGCTATTCCGAATTCCTGTAATATTCAAAAATCTGTTAGTGAAAAAATAAGAAAATACACAGATTTAGGAAATGAGAAAAAAAGA
The DNA here is from genome assembly GCF_061612785.1 of Hesperophylax consimilis. Classification (NCBI taxonomy): domain Eukaryota; kingdom Metazoa; phylum Arthropoda; class Insecta; order Trichoptera; family Limnephilidae; genus Hesperophylax; species Hesperophylax consimilis. Next base: position 28,201 of record NW_028301445.1, on the reverse strand, counting down.
ATTTGGCATTCTCAGACTATAAAAATATTACCATTCGTTATTTCGGCTACCGGCATTATACCTAGCTCTCTTATTAAAAATTTAGGCGTATTAGATCTATCAAAAAATTTATATATAAAGATGCAAAAGTCGGTCATTTTGAATACATGTAGGATAACAAAAGATTTTTTTAAATGTTTATGTTGAGGGATCTGTAGGATTTATTTATAGGCCCCGTTAGGAGTTCTACCGAGCCGAACCCTCCGATATGAAAATATCTGGAGTCGGTGAATTATTTTCCCATTTGATCTCTGTTGAGTTGACGTGTTGTTCTTGTATTGTTTTGTATTTATTTTACTTTTTTAAATTTAAATTCCATTGACAAAGATCAATTTTTTGCTAATAAGTATTGGCAAAAAATTTTTATTGGCATAAAATTATATTGGCAGAAGATTTTATTGGCATCAAATTTTATTGGCAGAAAATTTTATTGGCCTAAAATTTTATTGGCATAAAATTATATTGGCAGAAAATTTTATTGGCATCAAATTTTATTGGCATCAAATTTTATTGGCAGAAAATTTTATTGGCATAAATTTTAATGGCAAAAATTTTTGTCAATTTATCTATTTGCAAAAATTGTAATCGCACCTAACCTGACCTGACCTAACCTAACCTAACCTAACCTAACCTAACCTAACCTAACCTAACCTAACCTAACC
>NW_028301445.1:22500-25000 GCF_061612785.1 Hesperophylax consimilis | reverse complement strand
GCGTCATCGGGTGCGTCGCAGTTACTCCCGCCGTCCACCCGCGGCCGCTACTCGATATCAGATCCCACTCATCGCCGGCCCCGCTGCACCGAACCGCGGCTAAATTTATTATTCTACACTAAGAATGACGTTATGAGTTCGATTCTGAAATTTAAAAAAAATAAATATTTTATTTTTAAATAAGAAAATTTTGAAAACACGTTGAGGGCCGTTAAGTGCGTCCCAGTTACTCCCGCGCTTTACCCGCGCCCGCCGCTCTGAATTGCATTCCCTCACCTCCTGACGAAAATGATTTATTTAATTTATTAATTATCGAAGACAATATTACCGATTTCTAAACGAAAATCTGAAACAGAAAAATCAGAAAAGGATACGGTCACATCTAGGACTGATTTTTTTTTTTTATTATTTTGGTGATTTTTCTCTTTCAGATTTTCTTTTAGAATTCGCTAATATTATCTTCGATAATTAAATATTACAATATTAGGTTTTACTCAGTAAAGTTATTCCAAAAAATAAATAATTACTATTATTATTATTTATAATTTTTATTCACACATAAATATGACACTTAGGTACACAGCATAAGAAGAATAATAACAAAAAACCTAATTTTCCCCGAAACCGCTACGCCATCTATCGTCTACAATGTTTTGAACTCATCAAAAGACGAAAAAAAAGAAGAAAGGTTTGTGAATTGATTTCTTTTTTCGATATCATACTACAAGTCGTAAGTTGGGTTTCTATATTATATTGATCGGCGACCGGATAAATCATCAAAATGATAATTCATCACATATTTAAAAAGTTATGTAAAGTCATGGAAAGTGATGAAACAAAAACTTTTTTTTACTGGGTTAAGTAGGTTAGGTTAGGTCAGGTTAGGTTAGGTTGGGTTAGGTTAGGTTAGGTTAGGTAAGGTTAGGTTAGGTTAGGTTTAAACAAATCATCGTTTTTAATGATTCTATATCACTTTTTAAAAGTGTGTTGAACAGTCACCGTGTTGAGTTAGCATGGAACCATATTGATCATAAATTTTATATATAATCATAATACATAGGGCGACTGAAGAAAGCCACACTAAGTTTATCGAAAACCGCCACGAGTGTCGATGAAATAAATAAATAAATAAATTAATTAAAATTAAAAGAAAATCGATAAATGCAATCAGGTTGCATGATAAATCACCACAATGACAACAGAACACACATTGAAAAAGTGATATGAAGTCATTAAAAGTGATGAAACAAAAATTGGGTTAAATACTTATACTCGTAACCTATTCAACCTAGTTTTTGTTTCATCACTTTTCATGACCTCACATCGCCGTTTAAAGGTTTGTTGAATTTTGATTTTGACGATTTATCCGGTCACTAACCCCTAACCTAACCAGAATACGGGACACGTCTCCATCGTCTTTTTTTTTTCGAAAATTCGGTTAAAAAAAAAAAATAACATTCTGGAGGAGAACCACCACTTTCTTGCCCTGTTTTAGGTACTGACAGTACCCCTTCAGAGCAACAACTCGGAAACTGCTTTTAAATTTAACTGAAACTGTAATGAAACATTCTTTATGGGCATTCTGGTAATCATGTACCGCTTCTGTTGCGGTTATCATCTGGGCTCGCTCCACATGAATTAACATACACTTTACGCATTGAAAGAGTCCATAAATTTTTTTTAAGGTTTTTTTATTCTCGCGGCTCTATGGACGTTACCCTTGGCTTTACCCATCGATTTATATATTAGGCATGACCAATTACCACTCCCTAGAGACAAGTAGAGGTATTGCTTTGCTTAAATATTTTTTTCAACTAATAAACGATCACTTATCTAATAATGATATACTGGCCCAATTATTTTTTTTTTGTACCAGAGTCTCACTCTCGAGGACGTCATAACAATGACGTCTTCTATATAGTAGAGCGAGCCGCACTAATTTATTTATAAACTCACGAGAGCTACGTGCTTTTTGAATGCGGTAGATAAAAAAATAGATTTTTATTTTTTGTGTCCTATAGCGCATTTGCGAGATTTTTGGAATTGCATATACACTGCATAAATGGTACAATTATGGCTATTTTACTTGTAATTGTTATAAATAAATGTACAAATTATATAAATAAATACATACCTAACCCCCGTTTCTTATTTTCGGCATTCGGAGTGGTTGAGGGTGCAATGGCAAGGCCATTTCCTGGTTATCAGCTGAAAACGGGATACGCCGAGCAGTATCTTGTTCTGATCCAACTTCACTGTCTGAGTCAATGGTCAATTGTTCCCTGTGGGACTTCCTTTTTAGAGGGTCAAGCAGTAGGCGATGTGGAGGAAATTAGTTCATGAATCTTTTTCATAAGGTTTTTTTCACGGTCCCCCAAAGGATCTCCAGGATTCCTGGTGGAGCCATCGGAATCCTCCGACGAAACCGCACCAGACGCCATTTACACTGAAAAATGTCAAGACAATTGAAGAAAAGTCAAAATTAAAAGTAAAAAAACGT
>NW_028301445.1:12500-17500 GCF_061612785.1 Hesperophylax consimilis | reverse complement strand
AGTTCTGCTTACCAAAATTGGCCCACTTGGCACTCCCATCCGAGCTCCTACTTCATCTTCGAGCAAGAAGGAGATCTCACCCATTTAAAGTTTGAGAATAGGTTGAGGCCATTTCGGCCCCAATGCCTCTAATCATTCGCTTTACCGGATGAGACTGTGCGAATGGCGGTCCGAAAACCGTCATGTTTCTCGAGCGCCAGCTATCCTGAGGGAAACTTCGGATGGAACCAGCTATTAGATAGTTCGATTAGTCTTTCGCCCCTATACCCAGTTCGGACGATCGATTTGCACGTCAGAATCGCTTCGGTCCTCCATCAGGGTTTCCCCTGACTTCGACCTGACCAGGCATAGTTCACCATCTTTCGGGTCCCAGCGTGTACGCTCTCAGTGCGTCTCGATAATCGCACGGGGGCTTTCTCGAAACGCCTCGGGAATGCGGCGGGGCGTCTGACGACGCCCGCGCATCTTCCCTGCGACCGGCTCGAGGCCGGCCTTTCACTTTCATTTCGCCTCTGGGTTTATCAGTGTTCCCAATGACTCGCGCACATGCTAGACTCCTTGGTCCGTGTTTCAAGACGGGTCCTGTGAGTGCCCAAAACAAAACCACCGCCGACCGGGACGCGTCCCGTCCGAGAGCGCGCCGCTAACGACGGACACCCGACGCGCGACACCCGCGACGCACTAGACGCCGGGGGCCACGCGAAGGACGCCGCTGCAGCGCGACGGACGCCCGCGAGGGGCGGACGCGATCCTCGTTCTCTACCGTCGCTGCGTAATGTACGCCGCGGCCGTGGACACCGCGGCTCCGCCTCGCAGAGCGAGACGGGTCAACCGCACGGCGCATTCGACCGCGGCGCGACGGGTCGCGGTGTTATACTAAGGGAGAAGTGCACGCGCTCCGGGAGCCTGACGGCGCACCCGCGCACCCACCGCCCCGACCCGAAAGCCGAAGGCGAAGGTTTGCGCGAGGCGCGAGCCCCGACGGAAGACACGATGAATCTCCCCGTTCGCTCGTTTGAGTTCCACAGGTTTACCCCTGAACGGTTTCACGTACTCTTTAACTCTCTCTTCAAAGTTCTTTTCAACTTTCCCTCACGGTACTTGTTCGCTATCGGTCTCGTGGTAGTATTTAGCCTTAGATGGAGTTTACCACCCACTTAGGGCTGCACTCTCAAGCAACCCGACTCTAGGGAGAGAGACCGTCGCGGCCGGCTACCGTCACCACGGGCCTGGCACCCTCTGCGGGTAAGCGGGCCCCGTTCAAGATGAACTTGGACAGGCAGCCGTGACTAATGACCGCGCGTGTATGTATAACTCTCCTCCCGAACGCTACATTTCCCGGCGGCCCGCCGGGGCCGCAGGATTCAGCGCTGGGCTCTTCCCGTTTCGCTCGCCGCTACTCGGGGAATCCTCGTTAGTTTCTTTTCCTCCGCTTACTGATATGCTTAAGTTCGGCGGGTGATCTCTCCTGATTTGAGGTCGACAACAAAAATTTTATAAATTCGAGAAGTACGCAAAGCAACAGTGTGCGCGTATTCTCGCCCGTGCAGACTCTGTCAAGCGGGCGCGAAACCGACGAGCGTCCGCGGAGGTGCGCGCGGCCGAGAGCGCGAAGATCGCCCCGGACAGCCGACCGCTCGCGCGGTAGACTGCCCAGTTTTCAGCGTCGTCGCTAGCTCAAGGCTCGCACGCGTTCCTCCGCGTTTGGTATAACGCAAGCGGAAATCGCGCGCATCGAGAGAGCACTTCGTCAAATTTAACCGGACGCCGAGGTCCCGGCGCGCGTCTCCGAGGAGACGACGCGCGCGGGCCCCGGCGACGCCGGCAACGCTCGCTCTGCGCGCCCCCGTCCGAGGACGGGGGCGAGAGAACAGTCTGGTCGCATTGTGTGCGCGACCCTCAAACAGGAGTGGTCCGTCGACAAACTACGTCTTGCTCGGACCGCAATGTGCGTTCGAAATGTCGATGCTCATGTGTCCTGCAGTTCACACTCTGACGCGCATTTAGCTGCGTTCTTCATCGACCCACGAGCCGAGTGATCCGCCGTTCAGGGTAATAATGATAAAACAAACATAAATAGATACGTTTTAGTTTTCGGTTTTTACAATTTGGTTTGCGTTTTCGAAATGTTTATAATTCCATTCGACAAAAAGATTAATTTTGTACCGCCGCCTTCACGGCGACGGGTAAAATTTCACCGGACGAGCGGATAGAGGACGGAGCCCTCCTCCGCTCGACGCCGGCGGTTCTCGGTTCGCATCGGCGCCCTAGGGCGATCTCCGACGCAGTAATTTAGCATTCGTTCGATTATGGTTTATATGTATAATATGTTTTGTTTCATAATAATATTTCATATCATGGAAAGCACAAACATTAAACACAGGAAATGATCCTTCCGCAGGTTCACCTACGGAAACCTTGTTACGACTTTTACTTCCTCTAAATGATCAAATTCGGTCAAACTTTCCGACGCGTCGGATGCCCGTGAGAGCTTCCGCGCACCAGTCCGAAGACCTCACCAAATCATCCATCGGTAGTAGCGACGGGCGGTGTGTACAAAGGGCAGGGACGCAATCAACGCGAGCTGGTGACTCGCTTTTACTAGGAATTCCTCGTTCATGGGGGAGAATTGCAAACCCCAATCCCTATCACGAAGGGGTTTCATCGGGTTACCCGGGCCGTTAGGCCAAGGAGGACACGCTGATCCCTTCAGTGTAGCGCGCGTGCGGCCCAGGACATCTAAGGGCATCACAGACCTGCTATTGCTCAATCTCGTGCGGCTATATATACCGCCGGTCCCTCTAAGAAGATTTTCATTGTACGCCGGTAGTGAAGACCGCGAAACGCACGACCCCGACGCGCGAACGCCGAAGCCGCGCGCACACGGACCCTCGTGATACCGGTTGCACGTCTATTTAATAGGCTAGAGTTACGTTCGTTACCGGAATTAACCTGACAAATCGCTCCACCAACTAAGAGCGGCCATGCACCACCACCCACCGAATCGAGAAAGAGCTGTTAATCCGTCAATCCTTCCAGTGTCCGGGCCTGGTGAGTTTTCCCGTGTTGAGTCGAATTAAGCCGCAGGCTCCACTCCTGGTGGTGCCCTTCCGTCAATTCCTTTAAGTTTCAGCTTTGCAACCATACTCCCCCCGGAGCCCGAAAGCTTTGGTTTCCCGGGAGCTGCCCACCGGGTTAAAATTATGAAACTTCGGCGGATCGCTGGCTGGCATCATTTATGGTTAGAACTACAGCGGTATCTAATCGCCTTCGAACCTCTAACTTTCGTTCTTGATTAATGAAAACACCTTTGGCAAATGCTTTCGCTTTAGTCCGTCTTGCGACGATCCAAGAATTTCACCTCTAACGTCTCAATACGAATGCCCCCAGTCGTCCCTATTAATCATTACCTCTGGTATCAGAAAGCCAACAAAACAGAACCGAGGTCCTATTCTATTATTCCATGCGTACAATATTCAGGCAAGTGTTAGCCCGCTTTGAGCACTCTAATTTGTTCAAAGTAAACAGCCGCGACGGCCCGCCTCGGTGCGCGGCCGACCGTGAGGCCGACCGACACACGCCGGCGGTGGACGCACCGGCGAGAAGCCCCGCAGACGTGCCTGTCGTACCGCATTCGGTAGACCGACACCGCAGGACACAATTTCAACTACGAGCTTTTTAACCGCAACAACTTTAGTATATGCTATTGGAGCTGGAATTACCGCGGCTGCTGGCACCAGACTTGCCCTCCAATGGATCCTCATTAAAGGATTTAAAGTGTAATCATTCCGATCACGAGGCCTCGGACGAGTCCCGTATCGTTATTTTTCGTCACTACCTCCCCGTGCCGGGAGTGGGTAATTTGCGCGCCTGCTGCCTTCCGTGGATGTGGTAGCCGTTTCTCAGGCTCCCTCTCCGGAATCGAACCCTGATTCCCCGTTACCCGTGACAACCATGGTAGTCGCATAAACTACCATCGACAGTTGATAAGGCAGACATTTGAAAGATGCGTCGCCGGTGCTAGACCGTGCGATCAGCTCAAAGTTATCTAGAGTCATCTCGAATGGCGACGGACGGGGCGCGAACCCCGCCGCCGATTGGTTTTTGATCTAATAAAAGCATTCCTCCCGTTACCGGTCAGAACCTCGTTTGCATGTATTAGCTCTAGAATTGCCACAGTTATCCAAGTAACCGTGTACGATCTAAGGAACCAAAACTGATATATTGAGCCATTCGCGGTTTCACCTTAATTCGGCTTTTACTGAGACTTGCATGGCTTAGTCTTTGAGACAAGCATATGATTACTGGCAGGATCAACCAGGGAGCTGCACCACCGTCGGAGGGTTTTTAATCCTCCGAACGACAGAGGCCCGCCCTCGCGTAGAGGGCGCGGACAACACGGCGTTAAAGAACACGCGACGGAGTCACCCGCACGAGTCACGCTCATTATGCGTACCGCTATATTCTCCCGCTCGGCGACCGTCGCTAGACGAAAGCTCCGCGGGAAAATTTTTGCTTCAAACGAAGAAAGCGCGCGTAGGACGGCTCCCGCCCGAGAGAGAGAGACCGCACCCGCGACGACGCTATCGTCCGATTTATAATTCCCATTCGTAAAACGTGTACACCGAAAGCGCACGCCTTTGGCGAGGCAACAGTGAGACGGGGATAAAATCCTCCGCCTTTGCTTTTGAAAATTCTGCTCGCGCGGAACTCCAGAGTCAAAACATGAGCGCGAACGCCGCGCAGAAGCGGGCGTCACGTAGTTTCTCGCAAATAACACCGCCGACACGACCGATAGGCCGCCGCAGTTTGCGAACGCCGTGCATCGAGAGCCCGCCACACTCGGCGGGCACAAAGCTGTGCCGGGTCGCGTTCTCGCTCGGGACGGCGCCGAGCGCGATGCGCCCGCTCCGACCCCTCGAAGGCGCGCAGGCGGCCGGGCCGTCGGGCCTCGGGCGGCTCGCGAAACCGGGCACAAGGCGCTCGGTCTCGGTAAATAA
>NW_028301445.1:5000-7500 GCF_061612785.1 Hesperophylax consimilis | reverse complement strand
GACACGTCTCCATCGTCTTTTTTTTTTCGAAAATTCGGTTAAAAAAAAAAAATAACATTCTGGAGGAGAACCACCACTTTCTTGCCCTGTTTTAGGTACTGACAGTACCCCTTCAGAGCAACAACTCGGAAACTGCTTTTAAATTTAACTGAAACTGTAATGAAACATTCTTTATGGGCATTCTGGTAATCATGTACCGCTTCTGTTGCGGTTATCATCTGGGCTCGCTCCACATGAATTAACATACACTTTACGCATTGAAAGAGTCCATAAATTTTTTTTAAGGTTTTTTTATTCTCGCGGCTCTATGGACGTTACCCTTGGCTTTACCCATCGATTTATATATTAGGCATGACCAATTACCACTCCCTAGAGACAAGTAGAGGTATTGCTTTGCTTAAATATTTTTTTCAACTAATAAACGATCACTTATCTAATAATGATATACTGGCCCAATTATTTTTTTTTTGTACCAGAGTCTCACTCTCGAGGACGTCATAACAATGACGTCTTCTATATAGTAGAGCGAGCCGCACTAATTTATTTATAAACTCACGAGAGCTACGTGCTTTTTGAATGCGGTAGATAAAAAAATAGATTTTTATTTTTTGTGTCCTATAGCGCATTTGCGAGATTTTTGGAATTGCATATACACTGCATAAATGGTACAATTATGGCTATTTTACTTGTAATTGTTATAAATAAATGTACAAATTATATAAATAAATACATACCTAACCCCCGTTTCTTATTTTCGGCATTCGGAGTGGTTGAGGGTGCAATGGCAAGGCCATTTCCTGGTTATCAGCTGAAAACGGGATACGCCGAGCAGTATCTTGTTCTGATCCAACTTCACTGTCTGAGTCAATGGTCAATTGTTCCCTGTGGGACTTCCTTTTTAGAGGGTCAAGCAGTAGGCGATGTGGAGGAAATTAGTTCATGAATCTTTTTCATAAGGTTTTTTTCACGGTCCCCCAAAGGATCTCCAGGATTCCTGGTGGAGCCATCGGAATCCTCCGACGAAACCGCACCAGACGCCATTTACACTGAAAAATGTCAAGACAATTGAAGAAAAGTCAAAATTAAAAGTAAAAAAACGTTTTGGAGCAAATTGTATGTATGTAACATTTCAATGTTAACTTTTTTTTCTAATTTCTAAATTTTAAAAAAGGGACATTTTGGAGGAGGCCCACCACTTCCCCGCCCTGTTTTAGGTACTGATGGTACCCCTTCAGAGCTCTCGCAAGGACGCTAATTTTTTAAAAAACGAATCTACATTTAAAATTTCAAAACAAGACCTCCAAAATGTCCATGCATACGATGTTATTCGCAGTATGCAAGTGCTGTGTTTTAATAATTTTAGTAAGTTCTATTCTACTTGGTTAATATAATAAAAACACATTTACAAAATGTCAACAATAGGTAGAGAAGAATTAAAATAATACACAGCCACCTACAAAGAGAACAAAAAAGAAAAATGGTAAAGTATGCGCCTCTTTCTGTGGTGAAGGGGGTGTCGATATCCACTAACAGGCAGACCTAGGGAGAGAAAGCTGGGCGTTGGATTGGCTTCACGAGAATCAGGTTCCGCGCCCCTAAGCCAGGAAACCGGTTGTGCCTCGACGAGAAGTGTGAGTTGGGGTTGGGAATATCCCGAAGACCATGAGGAGAAAGCGTCGGAATACCTGGAGGCAGGGCGGAAGGTTGCCGATCCACGTTCGGCCCATCCTCAGTCCAGTTCCTGACCTCAGGGGAGGCGCTGCGAGCAGACGATGACACAGATCCCTCATCGTGATTTGATCTTGAAGTTTGATATGCACGGACGAGGTCTTCTGTCACCCCAGAGTTGGGGTACGCCGGACTGACACAAGAAAAATATAAGTTCAGTGCTACTACCAGCAAGCAGGTCACTCTATAGTAGAAAAGAAAGAACAAGATACAAAGCAGTGTATAAAAATAAAAGAAAATCTTAAAAAAATTATAAGCAGAATCAGTCTGTTACAAAATATCCAAAATAACCTGCAATAAGAGATAGAAAGTAAACATTAGATGCAAATAATAAACATTAGTATAATCAGGAACAGAAAATTTGTAGAATGCTAATTAATACAGTAAATAAACAGAAAGAAAAAGAAAAAAAAAACAGTTATAAATATGTACATGAAAACAATTGTCTCGTAGTCCATTGTGTCCAGGAGCAAAAGGGACATATGGGAATGTGGTAAATCCGCGCGATAACTTCACAATCGGAGGACGAGGCGTTCGGCCACCTAGAGAGAGTCACAGTTACTACCGCCGCTAATCCGCTTTAAAAAAAAAATCGCATAAAAAAAGCCCCCGAGGCACACTCCATTCGAGTGTCCCTCGGTGGGTGTTGTGAAAAGAATGTACGTACGTACGTACGTATGTATGTATGTATGTATGTATGTATGTATGTATGTATGTATGTATGTATGTATGTATGTATGTATGTATGTATGTATGTATGTATGTATGTAAC
>NW_028301445.1:0-2500 GCF_061612785.1 Hesperophylax consimilis | reverse complement strand
TACTACCACCAAGATCTGCGCCGACGGAGGCTCCAGGCGGGCTCACGCCCAGACCCTTCTGCGCACACCGCCGCGGCCATCCTACTCGTTGCGGCTTCAAAACGATCGCACGGCCGGAGCCGCACGAACGCCCCGCTTGCCTGCAACGGTCGAGTATAGGCTGAACGCTACAGCGCCATCCATTTTCAGGGCTGGTTGCTTCGGCAGGTGAGTTGTTACACACTCCTTAGCGGATTCCGACTTCCATGGCCACCGTCCTGCTGTCCTGAGCGACCAACGCCTTTTATGGTATCCGATGAGCGTTCATTGGGCGCCTTAACTCGACGTTTGGTTCATCCCACAGCGCCAGTTCTGCTTACCAAAATTGGCCCACTTGGCACTCCCATCCGAGCTCCTACTTCATCTTCGAGCAAGAAGGAGATCTCACCCATTTAAAGTTTGAGAATAGGTTGAGGCCATTTCGGCCCCAATGCCTCTAATCATTCGCTTTACCGGATGAGACTGTGCGAATGGCGGTCCGAAAAACCGTCATGTTTCTCGAGCGCCAGCTATCCTGAGGGAAACTTCGGATGGAACCAGCTATTAGATAGTTCGATTAGTCTTTCGCCCCTATACCCAGTTCGGACGATCGATTTGCACGTCAGAATCGCTTCGGTCCTCCATCAGGGTTTCCCCTGACTTCGACCTGACCAGGCATAGTTCACCATCTTTCGGGTCCCAGCGTGTACGCTCTCAGTGCGTCTCGATAATCGCACGGGGGCTTTCTCGAAACGCCTCGGGAATGCGGCGGGGCGTCTGACGACGCCCGCGCATCTTCCCTGCGACCGGCTCGAGGCCGGCCTTTCACTTTCATTTCGCCTCTGGGTTTATCAGTGTTCCCAATGACTCGCGCACATGCTAGACTCCTTGGTCCGTGTTTCAAGACGGGTCCTGTGAGTGCCCAAAACAAAACCACCGCCGACCGGGACGCGTCCCGTCCGAGAGCGCGCCGCTAACGACGGACACCCGACGCGCGACACCCGCGACGCACTAGACGCCGGGGGCCACGCGAAGGACGCCGCTGCAGCGCGACGGACGCCCGCGAGGGGCGGACGCGATCCTCGTTCTCTACCGTCGCTGCGTAATGTACGCCGCGGCCGTGGACACCGCGGCTCCGCCTCGCAGAGCGAGACGGGTCAACCGCACGGCGCATTCGACCGCGGCGCGACGGGTCGCGGTGTTATACTAAGGGAGAAGTGCACGCGCTCCGGGAGCCTGACGGCGCACCCGCGCACCCACCGCCCCGACCCGAAAGCCGAAGGCGAAGGTTTGCGCGAGGCGCGAGCCCCGACGGAAGACACGATGAATCTCCCCGTTCGCTCGTTTGAGTTCCACAGGTTTACCCCTGAACGGTTTCACGTACTCTTTAACTCTCTCTTCAAAGTTCTTTTCAACTTTCCCTCACGGTACTTGTTCGCTATCGGTCTCGTGGTAGTATTTAGCCTTAGATGGAGTTTACCACCCACTTAGGGCTGCACTCTCAAGCAACCCGACTCTAGGGAGAGAGACCGTCGCGGCCGGCTACCGTCACCACGGGCCTGGCACCCTCTGCGGGTAAGCGGGCCCCGTTCAAGATGAACTTGGACAGGCAGCCGTGACTAATGACCGCGCGTGTATGTATAACTCTCCTCCCGAACGCTACATTTCCCGGCGGCCCGCCGGGGCCGCAGGATTCAGCGCTGGGCTCTTCCCGTTTCGCTCGCCGCTACTCGGGGAATCCTCGTTAGTTTCTTTTCCTCCGCTTACTGATATGCTTAAGTTCGGCGGGTGATCTCTCCTGATTTGAGGTCGACAACAAAAATTTTATAAATTCGAGAAGTACGCAAAGCAACAGTGTGCGCGTATTCTCGCCCGTGCAGACTCTGTCAAGCGGGCGCGAAACCGACGAGCGTCCGCGGAGGTGCGCGCGGCCGAGAGCGCGAAGATCGCCCCGGACAGCCGACCGCTCGCGCGGTAGACTGCCCAGTTTTCAGCGTCGTCGCTAGCTCAAGGCTCGCACGCGTTCCTCCGCGTTTGGTATAACGCAAGCGGAAATCGCGCGCATCGAGAGAGCACTTCGTCAAATTTAACCGGACGCCGAGGTCCCGGCGCGCGTCTCCGAGGAGACGACGCGCGCGGGCCCCGGCGACGCCGGCAACGCTCGCTCTGCGCGCCCCCGTCCGAGGACGGGGGCGAGAGAACAGTCTGGTCGCATTGTGTGCGCGACCCTCAAACAGGAGTGGTCCGTCGACAAACTACGTCTTGCTCGGACCGCAATGTGCGTTCGAAATGTCGATGCTCATGTGTCCTGCAGTTCACACTCTGACGCGCATTTAGCTGCGTTCTTCATCGACCCACGAGCCGAGTGATCCGCCGTTCAGGGTAATAATGATAAAACAAACATAAATAGATACGTTTTAGTTTTCGGTTTTTACAATTTGGTTTGCGTTTTCGAAATGTTTATAATTCCATTCGACAAAAA